>NW_010390362.1:6598-8877 GCF_000710305.1 Buceros rhinoceros silvestris | reverse complement strand
AAATCAAGTGAGCCAAACAATTCCTCTGTATGTTCTTTCCCCTTCAAAAAGTAGTCATAAGTATGTGACAAAAAATGTCAATTAATTTGGCAAGTTTGTATTACTGTTTTAAAAATCAGTGACAAGAGGAAGGATTTATTGATCCTCTGCTGGAATCAAAGATACTCTTTGGTAAGCAGCGATCTTTCTTTATCTCTCTGAGAAAACAGTTTATGTTGAAAGCACTGTACATTTTAAATTATATAATGGAGTGTGTATATACATATATATGTATTAATTAGTCCTGATTTAACCAGTGGCTCTCATTTTCTTCTGCAGTCTTTTGTTCCTCGACAGTATGGAGACGAATTGATATGAGAATTAGAAGATTTAGAAATAACTTTTTAATGTCTAAAAGACGTGAACTTCTCAATCGTTGTTTTGTTTTGTTTGAATTAGGAGTGTGAACTCCATTGTTTGTTTCCAATTCCTTATGTTTCTAGGCATGGACAAATGTTGTCTGCTCCTGGACATCAGGTGAAGGCTGCCTTCTGTAATTTATTTTCATTTTCTCTATCTATTGCTTTTCTAAGGCTAGGGGAAAAAAAAAAGAACATCCTTACATATACTATGGTAAGTTGTTCTTTTCTAATGAGACTCAACTGTCACCATGGCTTGGCTTCGTGGACGAAGATTTGGGAAGGGCTTTACCCATGCTTACTGTATATCAATGTGAATTGTATGCTTGCATATGTATAGAGAGGACAACAGTATTTGTGCGTAAGAGTTAGTCGTGAATCCATTTGGGATTTTGACATAAAATTGTAACTAGTCATGTATCTAAGAATGCTGATGCCCTAATATTAGTTGTACAGTGGAATGAAATCATAGAACTATCACTGATTATTTCCCTATCTAAATGTTTGGCATTTAATCAATGACATGAGACTATACCATAACCCAGATACTGATGTAAATTGTCCTGGTTCTTTCCACTGAATACACATTTTTGAGTGATGATTCTCCTTGTCATTTCCATTACATAGAAGCAAAACAGTTAGCGTTAGTTGATTAATTACTTATTTAGACCTTTGCAGGCCTCACTAGTTGATAAATCTTTGCAGCTACTGGTCTGTCAGTCAGCACAATTTAACCAACAAAGGATTGTTCGTAAAAGGAGGCACTGTCTGGAACATCAATATCCACCTTCAGCTGCTGTTGTTATTTACCATATCCTGTATGTCTGACAAATTTCTGGTGAAGAACTGTGTCTCCGGAGGAACACAAGCTCTATAACTGCTCCATGTATGTGGGCAGAGCTGGCATTGGCAAACTCTGGGTCAGCTGCTCCTGTGGTCTCTCCCACAGCTAAAAGAATAAGCTGCTTCTGTTCTGCTCAGTTGCAATTCCAGTCATTTCTGCAATAGCCTCTTGCCACTAAGGCACCAAAAGTATCTGTTTGAAATACTGTCTAAAAGTAGGCTGATAGTAAATGGAGCTAGCAGGAAGGGGGTAGCTTTCAAACACTGGGTAATGTCTCTTTACTTGGGACAGTGGCATGAAGATCAGGTAAACACTTGATGATGTTCATGAACCTGTACTGATGCAAGTGCTTGAAAGAGAGCAAAGAAGGCATTACGCTTGTGCTCCTTTTTTCATTCTCTGAATTTCATTTCAAGCAATTGATCATCCACTGGGAAAAGAGTATCTAGGAAAATTTTCATACATGTTGTGGCTGTGATTAGCTGGAGTTCTAAGTGAGGAACAAATTACTGTAGCCAATTAGCATAATTAATACACAGGCAATACTAAATATTTTGCATTTTAACAGGCATTTTTTCAAATAGGATAAATAAACCAGATGTGTCTTTTGATAAAATTGCAGCACTCTCAGTAACAGTTGTGGCAAGACAGTTTTGTTGTTCACATTCTGATTAAGAAAGCATACTGTTCTCTCTCGGGATGGAACAATTTATTAAGTAAACTTCACAGTGCTCCTAGTCCCTACGAAGTCTGACTTAAGATTTGCTGAAGGTCTGCTGGCCTATATTATAGCAAGATTGAAGTATCTCAACATTATTACTATGTCAGCTACTTGCTTTTAGGAGAGGATGGTGCCGTGCCAGTGGTTTAAACCATTTTTCTTTCCATGTCAGAGCTAGCTGAATCCACAAGAGAGGAAGACTTGAAAAGTATCATCTATTCCTCTAATAATGATGCTTTATCTCTTTCAAATGAGGAAAAGTGTTTAATGCAAATTGCTCTCTGTATGAAAGATACTATTATATGGCACTCTTCCG
>NW_010390362.1:0-6182 GCF_000710305.1 Buceros rhinoceros silvestris | reverse complement strand
TGTAGTGTGGGGGGGGGGGGTTGTGTCTAATTTGTGAAATTCATTTTTGTAACTAGAATTTTTGCATTGATTGTTTTGTTTGTATTTTTAATTTTCTTCTTTCTAACTTTTTTGTTCTGTTCACAAAAGCTCTGTCTTTCTCTCATATAACTCAAGTAACTGATAGTAATTATTTCCCTTAAAAAGGAGTAATGAAATATCTTCTAATCTTGGCTAAAATGACAGAGGTAAAATGAAAATACTTATAAATTTCTTCTTTAAGATATTTTGCCTTTTATTTCCCAGAACTTCATCACGAAGTACTCAACTCGTGAAGACATAGAGGAAATACATCTCATGCAAAATTGTGATTATGGTGCATCATAAATAAATCTGAGTGCAAAAGCAGGATCTTCTATCTATACATTGACTTCAGGATCCTTTTCAACCTGTTATTTTTCTGTTATTAGTCAGAGTAATTCTAGTGAGTCTATCAAATAAAAGAAACATATTGTGGGTTACACCAACAACCAGATAGTAAACAGTTCAAGCTCTCCTTTGGAAATCTGTTCAGTAATTTCCTCATGAAGAAAAAGAAACTTTTTTTTTTTTAATTATAATCTCATTCAGTAAGGAACTACATGGTTTTAATCTGTAGAACGTAAATTCTAGTTTTTAATATTTTATGTGGGTTTTCCACCACCAGGTATTAAGCAGCCTTTGATCCTAATGCAAACAGAACTTAAGATGTAGGTTAGAAAACAGACTGTATTCTTGTGTCTAAGAAAAAGACAATAAACTTTGTGGGGTAAGGCAGAAATGTGAATCTAAGTAACTATGATATTTCCACCAGCTGAAATTTGGATTTTTTTCCTGTATTATCACTATGAAGGAAAAAAAGTCAAGCAAAAAAACTCCACAAAGCAATCAATCAAAATTCATTTTGACTGAAATTTTTTTTTCTGGAGTGATTTTATATGGATAATTGAAATTTAGTGATGTAAAGCCTTTATTTAAGGAAAATAATTTAAATAATTAATTTTGCATTTGCTGTGCTCATAGTGGTGCTTCTTTCTGAAGATCTAGCTATGCTAGAAAAGGGTTATATTGCATCTTTTCGGTCTTTTACAAAACTCTTTTAGAATAATGTTTATTTTAATACTGGTTTGTTTCACTCAGAAATCCTTACTCTTTCCATTAAAACTTCATAATTTTTTTTCATTCGCTACAGGTTTGTAAGGTTCAATAATGCAGTAGGTATGACAGAAGAAGCCTCTTCTAAAGAGGTGAAAATTAAATCAATCTCCTGAGCACTGGACTGAAATATTGCAAATTCTTGGATAGTTTCTGTTCTGGGTTTCAGTCTTCCTAATTTTTCTTTTAGTTCTGTCTAGGTAGTCTCCCACCCAGATATTAACATGTTTGGTAATCATTATTATTTCCATCTTACCTAAGAAGATTTGAAAATTTGGTTCCACAGCAGCTCACACTCTCACATCCATCTGTTTTCCACGTCAGTCCATTCCTGGGTTTCGTTCCACATCTGCCCCACAATCCCAGGTTGATTCATTCTGCCTCCCCTGACCTTTTTCCTCTCCTCCTAAGATTCTCTACTCACTTCTGGAGGAACCAAAGGACAGAGCAGCAATGTCACCCTTCCCCCAAGATTCTGCACTGCAGAGGGAGCAGAGGAAACATCTCCCTGGGGTGGATGTGAGCAGAGAGAATGGGTGAGCTGCTGGGCTCATTACATGGGCTTGTCAGAGCAGCAATAGTTGCTAACTGGAGTTCATTCTGCCTGGCAAACAGTTCTAATCAGATGCCTCCACCTTCAGATGCAGTAAACTGGGACTGAAAGTTAACCTGATGAGTTGTCTTCCTCCTTCCCAGCAATTATTGATGATTTCCTCACAATTCCCGCAGAAAAACAATTTTCTTTTCAACATTTGTTCACAGGAAGAGAAGGTAACTTTTATTAGTCATAAGGAAAAGCTGCATAGCTTTTCTAGGTGATAACACCTTTAGGGGATGTGTTCTTCTAAGAGAGTAGTGCTTACAACAAATACCAGTTGCCTATTAAGATACAGAAACACAGGAAATAAATAGAATATTTTAAAAATATTCAGTGCAGTTTGCACCACTCTTCTAAATCTATGTTTAAACATTGAGTCACATCACATGAAGAAACGACCACTAAGTCAGTTAAGGAAAAGTTGTCTAGTACTAAAATACTGGACCATTGGCTGTTTGTCTCATTTTTTTCACTCTTAACTAGTGCTCACAACAATAGATGAGATTGTAGAAGACTTGAGGTATAGGCCAATTTTGCTACAGCAATTTCTGTTCCTGCTTACCTCCAGCCTTTTGCTATCAATAGAGAGAAAATATATTGGCTGAAGGCCAGATCTTAAGGAAAGGTATTTGAAATTTAATATCAGTTGTGAGGCTGATATTCTGAAAAGGGACTCTGGGATGTTGGGAAAGGAATAATGAAGGGCAAGTGAATGCAGAAAGCCAACTATTAAAACACTTTAATAAGGAAAAGAAATTTAAGTTGGAGGAGCCATTTTTAATAAAAATATTGCTTGAAGGAAGAAAATTGTATGAACTAATGGAAGCTCAGTATGAACTTAATCCTTAGACCGATAGGGCAGAAAGTATAAGAACTTGTGGCTTGTCCTACTAGGAGAGACAGTTAATGTAGCCATTCTGGGGACATATCCACAGCATGGTAATCATTGGACATCTGTCAGAAGAAAGAATAACACCTCCTCCTTATTAAAAAAAAAAAAAAAGGAAAAAAAAGGACATTTTTTTTTTTTATTGTGTGTTAACACTGCATTGCTTCTAAGGATTTCAAAGTTACATTGAGAAAACTCAAGCTTCCAAGATTTAAGGATTCAGACTGGCAAAGCTGATTGAGAATTTGTGGAAGAAAAGCACAGAAGTCATAAAGTGAATTAAAAAAAGAATAAATATTGCAACCACAGGCAATGACTTGTCTTTTGAAACCAGACAGGAATGATTTCTCTTCCTCGGTGCATAACTTGATTGTTGCATTTTTAGCTCTTGATTCAGAAATACTAGAAATGTGAAATAAAATTGGTCAGTTAGGTGATGATCTAGCACTCTAGAGAAACTAGTATCTCTCTAGTATTTTTTTAGTGTCTCCTGCTAAAACAGTTGGGGTACCATCAACTCTACTGCATGTTACTTTCCTACTTGGGTGTTGATAGCCACAGGAATATTCTTCTTCTGACCCTTATGATATCAAATCATTAGAGACCACACAGTTTCTTCATATCCATGGGAAAAGCCTACTTTTAGGCCCTTGTAAGTCTGTTCAAATACCCCAGATTTGCTTACTATATCTCCGTGTGACAAATGGCTTGTTACTAACCAGTAAACTTTAAAATCACCCTTAAATCAAGTGAGATAAGGTAAAATATAAGTGAAAGTATCAATTTACTACATTCAAAATAACCATCAAATTTAGAAATGTACATTAAGATAAAAGTGAGGTAATTAAAAAAAAAAAAAGTCTTGTCATTCAGTTTAAGCCAAAATTATGTTTAGAATGTCTCTTTCTTGATTCACAGAGATTTGCTTTTCATAAATGACTGGCACTGCAGGTTGTGCACCTCAGACAACAGCATTAATTGCTGAAGCATGCTGGGTTTACAAACTGGTACTGTCTTCTTCTCAGGTTCATCCAGAGATTCTACTCAAATTTGGTATTTTACCAGCAAAATATAGTCCAGCCACCAGTAAAACTTTTCTACTGTCTTCCCCTGCTGAAAGAGACTACAATTTCATATCCGTCTTTCTTTCAGCACCGCACTGCCCAACGCTCACAGACTTCTCCAGACAGTTGTTCCCACATTCATGGCACCATCTTCCATTTTTCCTGACTTCATGGTTGAGGCTGGACAGAACAGATGCCATCCCTTTTGAAAGATGATAGCTCTGAAGTGGTGAAGTTTGCATGGGTAATTACCAATGCTTGGTGTAGCACGGGAAGCAATAATTCCCTACGATTTTGATACTGTGTTTTTATGATGTAGCTGCCTTTCTGTTAATCCTGATTGGAGAACAGGAGGGAATTTTTGGCCTAGCTCAGACTGATGACCAGAAAAGATATTGTTCATTGCTGTAGCAAGTAGTCTGCTTTTCAGCATTGTCTAATAGCCTTTACTAAAACTACCCTCAGCCTTCAACTTTTCCTAGATATGTGTCTCTTCCATATTCTTTGAATTGTAAGGATGGATCCAGTTGAATTTTTTTTTTTTTAGACTTTTTCTGTTAAAAGAAAATGAAATTCAGACTAAAGAAATGTAGGATATTGATAAGGATCTTGATCTCTGTTTTTTTCTTCTTGTGGCAAGTATCAATGTGGATCATGACCTATTGTTACAGTTCTTAAATGTGTTGTAAGCTAATAAGAAGGCTCTGGCAGTCTATGCGGTATGCAGCCGACTTTACATGAGTTCCCATTAACTGAACTTCTACACCATTGTTTCTTGCAAGTGGATTTGATAGTCCAGGAGTTTCATTCCATTTCTGAAACTGAATGAATGTAACCGAAGTTTGTAGGTGGCAGTCTTCCCAGGACAATCGGGCAATATCTGTCATTTATCCTAGGAACTGGTTTGGGTCTGGAGCACGGAATATACTTGTTCATATTTAATAATTGCTGAGGCACTATAGACTGAAGTTTTATATTGTGTGCATTATTATCAACTTGAAAGGTCATATTTGAAAATAGTGCTTGAGAAGCCTGCTCATTATGGAGTAAATAGAAATAAATGAGGAAATGAAAAGACTGAGATTGGTTTAATTTGTACCACATACTTGTTATGGAAAAATGTGAGGGGGATATATGTGTGATAAATTGTTTTATTTTACGTATCACCGCCAACAGTTATAAAGAATCATATATTCATTGACACATAGCTTTTTGCTAACAAAGAGATTATACGAAAGTCTCTGAACACTCAAGAAGAGCATTAAAAGTGGAAGATAACTGTGCAGAATGACCTATCCGTATAATATTGCAGTTACAGTGATAAATGTTAACTCATTGCCTCAGGACTATGAAGTATTCTGATTTATTTCAGCACAAGGACTTTGCACTTATTTAATCATTTACATCTATGCATGTTGGTTTGAACGACAGCAAATTACAGCCATAGTATCTAACTACTCCTTTGTGTTGAATTTATAGCTGCACGACACCTGCAATAAAGCTGGAAAGAAAATGCAACCGAGGCAGAGGAAGAGGAACCATACGTGGAAGGGTGTGGTACAGGGAAAGGGGTGGATCCTAATGCAAGAGCATACGGCTGGGTAAGGAGAGAGGAAGACAGAGCTTACATTTGCTGTATAGGGAGAGAAGAGACATGAATTTGGCACACGTTTTGTTTAGTAATAAGTTCACGTGGTTCATGTGGAAATGTGTCTTTAAAGACATGCAAAGAGGTACAGCTGAACTGAGCACACTATTCCAAGACTCTTGTTTCTTGATTTTTCAGTTCTATCCTTTGCTACCTCAGACCAAAAATCTACAGAAAATTAATATGTGTTATTTATTTCTAACATGATAGCAGTGCCAATAACACACTGAAGAAGTCAAAGGCAAAGAACAGGAAGCACAGTATCAGTAGAGGATTTAACTTGCTATAGATTGGACAAAAGTGACACTAAAGCATGATGCTGAGGCTGAAGTTTTAGATCATGACTCCGTGAAGGTAACAAAAAGAGAAATCCAGCATAGCTGTACAGAGAGGAACCACAAGAAAATGAGAGTAGAAGGCGATGTCAAAAAATTTTTAAAAAATTGTAAGAAGAATGGAAACCACATTGGAGGCACAGAGCAAATGCATACCACATGTCAATAAAGAACTGAGAAATGACAAAGAGCTAAACAGAAATGTAAAGGAAGCTAATAACTTAAGATGGCATTTTTCAAAAAATAATTAGTGTCCAAGAAAATATCTTACACAGCAGAGGGACTACAAAAACATCCAAATGATAATGTGGAAAGGTTCAAAAACTGACGCTATGCATTTCTTCCCATGCAAAAGAAAGAGGAATCATTCCAGAGAATCTGCAGAGATATAGAACAATTGAAATATAGGAAGAATGTCCTAAGAAGACAAAAGTTATAACATTGATTTTTCTTTTTTTTCTTGCCCTCCCTCCCC
>NW_010390361.1:0-563 GCF_000710305.1 Buceros rhinoceros silvestris | reverse complement strand
GGAAGAGGCTGCCCAGAGAGGCGGTGGCATCTCCTTCTCTGGAGACTTTCAAAACCTGCCTGGACACCATCCTGTGCCAACCTGCTCTGGGTGAACCTGCTTCATCGGGGCAGTTGGACTAGATGATCTCCAGAGGTCCCTTCCAACTCCTGCCGTTCTGTGATTCTGTGAATTCCAACAGGGCTTTCTATGTTTCACCACCTCAGTCCAGCAGCAGACTGTAGCCCTCCTCAGAGCTCACCCGTACGAGGCCTGGCATTAGTCTCTTATCTGAGAGGGCTGTACTGAGTCTCAAGCTCTGGAAGACAATTCCTTTATCCCCTAAGTAGAACTTACATACAGCTTGATCAACGCTACATCAGAACACCCTGGGAGTCTCTGGGATGGCTGTATTCTCCACCCTTAATGATAATCTACACACTGAAACAATTTCAGTTGGCCTGGCCACAGCAGGAGCTGCCTCGGGGTGGGGGGGATGTCTTATCTAAACCATATTCTGTAAAAGATTTGAGTTCCAAAACTGTTTTCTTTGTCTGTTTCTTTGTGTGTGTGTGTGTGTGTGT
>NW_010390360.1:1242-2393 GCF_000710305.1 Buceros rhinoceros silvestris | reverse complement strand
GCAAGCTGCCAAGTGAGCCTGGTTACAGCAAGAGCCCCACGGCACAGATGCAGCCGCTGATGCGAGGGCGCAGGTTCACAGGGAGCACCAGAAATGAAAAGTCCTATGCTTTTATTGCCAGTTCAGTGTTAGTGTTTTGGAGAGCACAGCTGCATTAGAGGCAGACACTGTTCCCACTGCCCTTCCCCACGAGACTCTGCCACAACCCATCAGCCCCAGGCAACTCCAGAAACCGTGCCTGGCTTTGCAGCACAGACAAGTGCTCAAGTGAGCACCTGGACCCTCCTGTGACTTGCCGCTGAAGGACAATAATGATCCAAGGCTCGCCAAATGAAAAGGCCAAATGAACTCGCACCCCTTGCCCTGTCCAGAGACACCACCACACCCCCCCAGCCCCAGGCAACTCCAGAAACCGTGCCTGGCTTTGCAGTGCAGACAAGCGTTCGAGTGAGGGCCTGGACCCTCTGGTGACTTGCTGCTAAAGGACAGTCATGATCCAAGGCTCGCAAAATGAAAAGGCCAAATGAACTCACACCCCTTGCCCTGCCCGGAGACACCACGTGAGCCTGTTCCCAGTGCCCCAATGCTCAGGGTTTGGCTCAGGCTTTAGGCTCAGGGTTCATGGTCAGGGTTCAGGCTCAGGATTTACAATGGATCGGTTGTTGAGATGGTGAGATGGTGTTTGATGTCTCCATGCTTTGACGGGTGGATGATTGACATGTCAATGGGTTGTCGATGTAACTTCCCGTCTGTTCCAGGGTGTGTAACTCTGTCACCTTGTCAGTCTCCTTAGATGTGATTTGTCATCTGAAGGACTGAGTCGGTGGCTACAACTAGACAATGACGACGATGCTGAGCGGATGATGACAATGAGTCGAGTATGTTGTGCCTTGCTGTGGGTGGGACTCTCTGTATAAAGGAAGGGTTGAGCAGGTGATACTGCAGAGCAGGACAGGGGCAGAAGTGTTGGTGTGGTGGAGGTGTCTTTTCCCCTGCAATGTCTCTGCCCTGTTCCCTGCTGTTCTGTTCCTCTCTGTGCCTGTTGGTGCCACTCCCTGTCCATGCCTTCCTGTTCCCCTCCTCCCTTCCCTCCTTTTCTTTCTCTCCACCTTTCTCTGTTTTTCCCTCGCTCTGGATCTTGCTGTTGCCGT
>NW_010390360.1:0-614 GCF_000710305.1 Buceros rhinoceros silvestris | reverse complement strand
CTTTGTCCCGCTCTCCGCTGCTCCCTGTCCCTCCCCTGGTTTCCGAATCCCTCTCTTCTTCCTCCTGTCTCCCTTGTCCCTCTGGCCTGATGCACAGCACAGTTTGTCTCTTTTTCTCTTTTCTCTCCATTTTCTCTTTTCTCATTCTCTTTTTCTTGTTCTCTCTTTTTTTTTGTTCCTCTTGCCCCTTCTCCCCTTCCTTTCCCTGATCCTGTCCTTCTGCCCATTCTCTCCACCTTGTCCCCCTCTTCTTTTTGCCACCTTCACTTTGCCCTCTTGTCCCCTTCTTCCTTTCCCACCCCGCCTTCCCCCTTTCCCCTTTCTCTCACCCCCTCCGTTGTCCCTTTTTTCCTTCTCACCCCTGGTCCCCTCCACCCCTTTTCCCTGTCTCCCTTCTCCCCTTCTGCATCTCACTCCCTCCCCTCCTTTTGTTTCCCTGCTCCTATTCGTGTGTCCCCACTGTGTTCCCTTCTTTGTCTTCTCCGCCTTGTCCCCTTCTTTGGGTGCGTGTTGACCCAGCCCCCTTTGAGCCCCCCAGCTCTCAAGTCCCACCAGGCAGGAGGGCTGCTGTCACCGACCACAGTCATAGCGGGATGCCGGCAGCCGCCTGGGGC
>NW_010390359.1:42789-42996 GCF_000710305.1 Buceros rhinoceros silvestris | reverse complement strand
CGGCACCGGCACCGGCGGAGCGGGCGGGCGCCGGGCCCTGCCGCCACTGTCCCCTCCCCACGAACCAGCAGGGTCCGGGCTGAGGAGACCGGCCTGTGGGATCCTGCGGAAGGGAAGGGCTCACTCACAGAATCGCCACAGATGATGGGGTGGGAAGGGACCTCTGGGGATCATCCGGTCCAACCCCCCTGCTAGAGCAGGGGCAGC
>NW_010390359.1:41519-42128 GCF_000710305.1 Buceros rhinoceros silvestris | reverse complement strand
TTCCCGTGTTCCAGTTCATGCCCGTTGTCCCTTGCCCTGTCGCTGGGCACCACTGAGAGGAGTCTGTGTCCTCCTGGCACCCCCTTTAGCTATTGGTCACATTGATGAGATCCACTCTCAGCCTGCTCTTCTCCAGCTGAACAGACCCAGGTCTCTCCTCAGCACAGAGACGCTCCAGTCCCCTCACCATCTCCATAGCCCTCTGCTGGACTCTCTCCAGTAGCTCCTTGTCTCTCTGGAACAGGAGAGCCCAGAACTGGACACAATACTTCAGCTGTGGGGCAGAGCAGAGTGACAGAAGGATCCTCTCCGACCTGCTGGCCTCCAGGAGTGCCAGCACATCAAAATTTGCAGCTGGTGCCCCTTACCTACCAACAAGCGCTCACATCTTGTCATGCCTGCTGTAATAGGGAGCATTGGTAACCATTCCTCCTGCTACCCGTAAATTCGGGTCTCGTGCTGTTCCGGCCCCGACGCCTGATTGCCAGGTGATGCTTTACACTTCCACCCACTTGAAGCCACGTGTTGAACACCGGGTGTGTGCTTTGGAGCTGAGGACTGCTCCCATCTACAGTGACCACTGCTACGCTGAGCAGGAGGCTTTGGTTC
>NW_010390359.1:40843-41358 GCF_000710305.1 Buceros rhinoceros silvestris | reverse complement strand
CTGAATATCTTAACCAAAGGCATGGCACAGATTTGCCTCTCTTCTCTGCCACTCTCCGGCTTCAAATAGCTTTAAGAAAACTTAGCTTGTGGAAAAGGACTGAAAGCGGAAAATGAATTTTATACCATACATGTATTTTGATTTAAGTGAATTATTCACATTTCTTCCAAGGTGAATCATGCTCGTAGCGAGCATCCAGCTGCCAGTGCCTGCACTGGGAAGTCCCCCTGGAGAAGCACCATTGTCATGGTTAAGGACACTACAGTTCTCTTACTAAGGGGAGTATAAGATGTTCATTTCAGTTAGAGCCTTCCTCTTGGAGTGATGCGGCTAACCCACAGGGTGTGCTGTGCCTACACCCTAAAATGGATACAGATTAGATTGATAATTGATTAGATTGATCCTGTGGGACTGAGGGGAAGGGATCCTGCCCCTCTGCTCTGGGGAGACCCCCCTGCAGGGCTGGGGCTAGCTCGGGGGGGCTCATCCCCTCCGTCTAGCTGCTGTGCTGGAAC
>NW_010390359.1:28667-40449 GCF_000710305.1 Buceros rhinoceros silvestris | reverse complement strand
GGCAGATGTCCCTGCTCCCTGCAGGGGTTGGACTGGGCGAGCTTCGAAGGTCCCTTTCAACCCAAACCGTCTGTGATTCTAAACCAGTAGCTGGGAAAACAGCATCTCCCCCAAATATTTTTCCTCCTCACTACACTATCTGGAAGGAGAACAAGGCAGGGGGTTGCTGAGCTTTTGCTCACAGTCCTGCTTACAAGCTGCATGGTTTTTACAGCCAGGCGATTGGTCTGAGAGGGTTAAGCATCAGCTGAGCTGATGTGCAGTTCAATTTACAGCGTGTTAAGCATTCCTGGAGCTGTGATCAGTGATATATTTGGGTCAATCAGATGTCTTGTTACTGCTTTGCAGACATTGCAGCTTGGAGATAAAGGAGAACAGTCTCCAGGCTTCTCAGCCCTGTACTGGGGAAGGGAGAGCTGGCCACCATCCAGACCCAGAATCCTAGTGAGTAGAAAGAGAATAAAATAATTCTGGCTTCCCTACATTGTTTCTTAACTTGATTTGAGCTGCCTGCTCGTGGAATACCTAGCTGCTAGGGAAGGGTTTGTTCCCCTCGTTCCCCCTGACCCCAGCACCCAGCTTGCTGCTGGTGCGGAGCAGCTGTCCACACAGGCAGCCGCGATTCCTCCCATCAAAGGCAGAAGAAATGGGGAGTGAACAGAGACTTCCAGGTTTCTCCCCTGCAGTGAAAGTTATTTCATACTCCAAAGGCTGAACTATAATGAGCTTTGATAGGATTGGGATCGGGGGAAGCAGGTGAGGCTTTACTTCTCTGGACACATCTTGCCTGTGCTGGACTTTGGGTTCTGCTCACACTCTCTGCTGGGCAACGAAGGCTGGCAAAGCAGGTGCGGAACGAGCCTCCACTGCACCAGAGCCTGAAATTATCAACAGCCCCAGAGCACCCAGAGCCCCGCCAGTGCTCTCGGGGCAGAGGGAGCCTCCTCCCCTGGCTGGAGCTGCAGCAGGCATCCTGCTGCATGGAGGACAGCTTGGGGGGGCTGCCCCAGCCACGTTCTGGCGTGTGGTAACATTGAGTATCTTCATCTGCTGCTCTCCCACAGCTCAGGGCTTCAGTACTGCCCTCCACCTCCCCATCTCTCAGAGGCATTGCCATGGAAGGTATTTCCCAGCACGGACCTTTTAGGACTACCAAGATTAACCCCCCAGAACCCTTCCTGGGCTCATGGAATCTCTCTCCCTTCACTGAGTGCTGACAGACACTCTCTGTTCATTACCGGGTTTGGATCTAACTCACCTCAATGCCAAGTTACCAAGTCTGGTGGCTGCCACATGAACCTCAGCAGGGCTGTGAGCATCTTGCAGGGGGTGAGCCTGAGCTGTTGCTTCGTGGAGATCTCTCTCAGTAGCACCACACGTGAAGTCCTTCATTTACTCTGAATGCAGTCCTGGATCCTGCCTATGGTGGGATAGGGGCTTTTTACTCCAGTCCAACATAATTTTTCTAGATTTCACCCTCCTAAGACTTTTATACAGCTTGTCCCCATGTTGAGTACTTCTGCAGCTCTACCTCCACCTTTCTTCTTTATCCATCAGGTTACCAAACACTTCTATATCCAGCATTTCCTCAGCTGTCCCTGAGCAGCTTGTTCCAACCCCTATTTAGTAGCTCCAGCTCCCGGCAGTGAGCTGAGCTGGTGCCAACGAGCTCCCAAACTCGTGATAGCTGTTTTTAGAGGGCCCACCTGAGACTGCCGTCAGGAGAGGAGTGTTGAGCATGTGGTGCAATGCGCCTGCACCTGTGGAACTGGGATCTGCCCTGGGGACGTGAGAGCCACTGCAGACAGGCTGCAGCCTGTGCTTCCTCCGTGCTGCGTGTTCCTGTCCCTCCACATTCCCTCTCTTTGGGTTTTGAGTCACTGGATCAGTGAAAATGGGGGTCTCTGGAGCCTTCCATCGGGGCAGTATCAGCTCTCCACATCCCCATAACATGATTTACAGCACTCCTTGTCTGCTGATGACAGGTTCCTCCTGATGCAGCCTCTCTGGCACCGGCTTCCTTGGTGGTGAAAGCACCTTGTAGAATCACAGGATGGTTTGGGTGGGAAGGGACCTTCAAAGCTCATCCAGTCCAACCCCTCTGCAGGGGAGCAGGGACATCTGCACTCAGAGCAGGGGGCTCAGAGCCCCTTCCAGCCTGACCATGTTACTGTCGAAGATATTAAACATCACTGGGCCCGGTATGGACCTCTGAGGGACACCACCCATCACCGATCTCCATCTGGATATCTGGACCTTATGGTCCAGGTGCGGGCAGCTCCCGCACAGAGCCCCTTATTCAAGGGGCCCGTGTGCTTCAATTCCTCCCATTGCAAGGAAGTTACATGGACTATCTGGCGAGGGGGGAAGAGTTGTGCCTGCAGAGCTGTCTAGTCCAGATGCAGGGTTACCATCAAAACAACGCTACTGCCAATACAGCTTGTTTCTCCTGGGGAAGGGTGGGAATTCTGGAATAAACTATACTGGCAAAGAGTAAGTGTGCAAAAATGTTATGTGCTCAGTGTTTAAGTTACTTCCTTACACTAGGAGGGATTTGTACAAATACATCATCAGTGCAGCCCGTGCATGTGCCTGACAATGTCAAGGTGGACTTGGATTTCTCAGTCTAAAAGAAACATCCCTCATGACGAGCTCTTCCAGCAACCAAAGGGCAGCGTTTGCAGCTGGCTGTGCTGGGGGAGGGCTGAAGAAGTGAAGGTGCTCTGCTGCCATAGCGGGGAGGGGAACGTTCGAGACCTGGCCCTGCAGGCACGTTGGCAGTTTCTGGAGGTACTTACAAACTTGTCTAGATAGAGAAATCTGGACGGTTTTCTGTTGCTTTGACTCCGTAGTTGATTTGGTGGAAAAGCTCCCAGACAGATGAGACTCTACAAGGGCTTTTTTTGTAATCTGAAGCACCGTGTAGATCACGAAGCTGGGCAATCTCTGCACGCAGAACTGGTGCCATCTGCCCTGGACTCTCTGTTTTCAATATCAAAGCAATAAATGAGTAAGTGCTTGAGCTCTTGTGCCTGGCTCTTGAAAGTGTTCCTAAGACCTGTCAGGTGCCTGATGATGCTCAGTCAGCTGGTGGATTGTTCTCATCTCTATTAAAGGTGAACTGCAAAGCTATAAAGAAATTTGTGTTATGCTGATACCCTGATGTTCTCAGGGTCTCCAGCAAGCAGGCTCTGCAGAAGAGTCAGGAAAGAATATACTGAAATGATGGGTCAGATATACAAACACAACCCCAGCCTCTCCAGAGAGCTCGTGATCCAGCTGGGGGGATTTTCCACAGAGGCGACATCAGGCACGATGGCCTTGCTTTTCACGGTGCAGGGTGAGATCTGAACTGGCAAAGCTGCTCGGTGGTGAGCAGCTCACTGAAACTGGCAGCACCCCCGATAGAACAGTTGTGGGAGGTCACTGCTCCCCCCTCCCCCTGAAATCCAGTCAGGTCTGCAGGGAAACACAGTGGAAGAGGTTCCAGAAACCTCTTCAAGTGAAACTGCTGACGTGATTTAGGGAGGCAAAAGGTAATTACCCCATGAGGGGATAAATCAGGCATCGGGTACCAGCCTCTGCTTTCAAGTAGAGGGGTCAGATCTCATGGCCTGCAATACTCAGGTCATATATATTGATAACTTTTCTCCTCTCCTTCTGGCTGCCACAACATGTGAGTGAAGAATATTGTTCCATACAGTTCCCAGCAATCCCAGGTACCTGCTCTAGTGTAGCATAGCAGAAGAGAGAGGGGAAACCCAAACTTGGTATCTTTCCAGAAGAGATAAGGTCAAGCCACCCTGACAACAGCCCATGGACCTCCTTTCCTGACCCATGAAACTGCACTTGAAGGAGTATGTATGACTTGGAAAAATGCTGCCATTAGGTAGAGACTCTCCATCACCTTCTGGTAAGATGGGCCAGGGGTTAAATACCTTCACTATTAAAAATATCCTCACTTTAATGTGTTCTCCAGGCACTTCGACAGCCCGGTGATGGGCCCAGTTAAAAACCGAGATGGATCAGGCTTGACTAGAAAAATGAGGCCAGGCTAAAGGTAGAGTTACTATTGTTGCAGGAAGGGGGGAAAAAAATGATCATAAAATTTAGCTTCTGCTGCAAAAATACACCCAGGACACATCTTAAACTTTTCAGCAAGCCCTAAAAAAGTGCAGCTTTCGTGCTGCCAGTGAAAGAGCCCTAATTAGCGTTAAGGTAAAAACCCCGGCTGCGCCAGCGGAAAGCCGGCTGTTCGGTGCTCGCTGAGCGAAGCAGAGAAAAGGACCAGCTTAAATAGCAAACCCACTTTCCAGGCCCCTAATATCTTCTCTCTGTTGTGTTGCCTGGAGAGGCAGCTGGATTCCTTCCAAGGACAGAGGAGCCCCTTTGGCTGCCAAGAGTGCTGGAGGGGGAAGACACAGAAGAAAGAAAGGGATGAATTCCCTGGACCTTTGCTTTCCTCCCCCCAGCCACTCCCCTCCTTGAAGGTGTCCTCTGCCCCCGCATAAAGCTGTGAGGCGGTGAGAAACGGGGAGCAGCGTCCCAGTCCCCCTCCTTTGGCCCATGGGTCCTGCCAGAGGAGGTTCTCTCCGCACTGTGCCCGCATGGAGCAGGGTTTCCCAGCTCTGCCCGCCTCTCACCCACACCAGGCACCCCAGGGAGCCTGTAGCTCACCCTTAGGGACATCCCTGGCCTGACGCTCCATCACTGAGTCCACTCAAGGGGATTTACCAGTTTGGGTCTCTGCAACCACAGTGATTGCTACACCACGGTCCATGGAGATGTTCCCTGTCAGGAGCCCTTCTGCTGATGGGGTGAGAAGAGGCAACAAAGGAACTCCCCCACACATCTAAGTCACCAAGGTGTCCCCGTTTTGAAGCCCCCAGCTCGTGATTTTTCTGTGATTGGGGCTGGTGACATTGAGAAGTTTCCCTGCTGCGCACTCTACATCTTAATGTGACCCATTTAAATTTCTAAGCCTTATTAAAGACAGCATTAACATTCAATAAAGGTCTCATTGATTACGTATTTACTTATCTGGTATTGCACCAGCATTCTCTTAAGGAATGAATAAAGAGTCAGAAGCAAGCGATAGTTACTGCGTGTGATTTAAAAGGAACTGGAAAAGTACCCTTCAGAGGATAAGGACTGCAGTTAGGAACGGAATCTGCCCAGTACCTAAGAGTGCCACAAACATTTTTGTGTTAAATAGGAGCTAAAAAAAAAACCAAACCCAAAAAACCAGTGTGTCTTTTATCAGGAATGGTGAAATACAAAAGCGTATGAGTGCGTTTCTCCCTCAGCCTGTCTTGCATCCAACAGTTTGGCAAGATGGATCATGTAGGTGTTAGTTTTCTAAATCTGCAGCATCGAGTGAGCTACTGAGCTCGCCCGTGCCTCAGTTTCTCCACGTGCAGAATGGGATGCTATGGAGATAAGTTATTAGATGATGTCTCAAGAAGTCTTTGAGTTCTCCTTGAGAGCTGAGAAGAGCTGGTGGGCCCTCAAGAAAGCCAACGCAGTAGAATGTTTTTATTTTTGTTGTTGCTATACAGCGCCATTTCACCTAACTCCTGATGCCTCCAAAAGACCAGGTCCTTTGAGCTCAGACTAAAGATCAGAAAAAAACCAAAACGTTTGGGGGGATAAATGGGCTTCTCCATCTTCCAGACCAGCTACAGTTCGTTCAGTCTTCATCCCTGCTCAGCTCGCTGTCATCACATCTGAACTTGCCCAACATGTGGGTGGAGAGGAAGAGCAGTGCAGACATTGCAGAAAACAGCCCTTCTCCCTCTGGGAATCCGACCAACATTTCTGTTTTAATTTAGCCCAGTCTCCTCACGAATGACTTTCTGCCTAGCTGTCAAACTTTCTGTAAACAGCTCAGTGAGAGTCATAAAATAAATTGCCCCCAAGAAGAGAAAAATAAACACAGTCATGAGTTACTGAAGTGAGCTCTCTTTTCCTCCTGCTCTTTGTTGGCCATCACAGGAGCTGATTTTCCACTGAGTCACAAATAACCTGGACCACCGACATATCAGGAGACAGCACAAACAAAGACATCATGGAGAAAACATACATTTATTTTTGAAGTGTTGAGACGGACAGACATCTGAACTTCCTCAGACGCAGAGTGGCACTAGAGATGTGGCTTGACGTAACCTGCCCTCCAAGAAATGGCAAGTAGTGGTGGGGAGGAGCTGAGCTGGTCCTGGGAAAGCAGCTGCGTGGGCATGTTCAGACCACCAGGACCCACCTGCATCCCCCTCTGGCTCCCTGTCCTTATGTTCGAGATTGTCTTTAAGGTCTGCGTTAGCGTTTTGGAATCACCGAGGCAAGCACGAGCGTTACCCTCAGCGCTCCGTACTGTGGTGTGATGCCCCTGTATGGATGGGCAACCTGAAGCAAGTACGTAAAATGAGGTTGGGTGCTCCCCCCTCTGCCTGCTAGGACAAAGCCTGGGTGAAGGACAAGGACAAGGACAAAGCCCATGTGAAGACCTTGGACCTCTCGCCAGAGCTGCAGCACTCAGGAGCCCAGACAAGGACTTTGAGAGCTTCCCGTCTGCTGCTGCCAAACCCAAAGAAAGCCCAATATTCACTGGGTTAAATATGCACCGTGAGGATAAAGCTCAGGCTGTGCTTCAGACTCCAGCTGCGACATGCTCAGATGGGCTCATGTAATGAATTCTGCTCAGGAAACAAAATAATATTTAATGTGCAGCACCCATCTTATTTGCTTTATTAACTTAGAAGGTCGAGGCTGAATCTGCTCATGGTCAAATGCTCTGAAATGTCCAAAGCAGTTAAAATGCAGCCAATGTATCACTAAGAGTCTCTACTTAAATGGAATATTCTGTGATTTATTGTTTTTAGTAGGGCTTGATGGTCAGAACATCAACAGAGAAATAAACCGTTCATGTCTCTCAGGACTCGACTTCTTCCCCACCCTGGAGAAATGAGGTCAATAAGGTGTTGAGCTAAAGGGAAGGCAGCAGGGGAGGCCGGGTTCTTTTGCAAACAAGCAGAACAAGGATTTGGATGGTACCTCCGCCACGTGCAGCTTGCACAGGATTGGTGTTTGTGGTACGCAGGGCTATCACCGTGGGGGGGAGGTCAAAACCACACAATCAAGCTGGCCCTCATGATGAGAGCTCTACAGACCGGGCTGCTGGCTTTGATGGGAGACAGTGACCGCCGCCGGCGCACATGTGCACCGTGTCCAGGAGCCAAGAGCCAGCTGCGACATTTCTTGGAGCTCAGAGCCTTTGACCCCTGCGTTCTTGGATGCAGTTGACTGTGCTGACTGGGGTTCAGTTGACAAAAAGATGACATCATCTGGGCTCTGGATCTTTAAAATAAACCAACAGAAGATGGAATCAATCTTTGTTCCAGCAAAGCTGGTTGCCTGTAGAAGTTCCCTTCAGGCGGCTCTTGGTAGAAGAGTCGTGCTGATATACTTCCAAGATGTTTCTGTTGGTCAAAATCCAAATATTGAATTTAGCTTGGCCATTAACTTGGCTGCTGAGGGGGTAATTATCTGGGCAATTAGTTGGCTGGTGAGGGGGCAGGAACAGAAATCATCTGTAGCCTGGCACGTATAGAAGGCAGGTCAGGAAAGAGAAGGTGTATCCAGGGCTGTCCCCACCCTTTCTTACCCAAGGGGTCAAATGCCCAAGCGGTAAGTCAGGAGCCCTGACTGGTAAGAAACTTAGAGCTGAGTATTTCCTGTGTGCAGTGTCACTATGTGGTTGTCTCCAATCTTCGTGAAACTCCACCTGCCATAGATCTTTATTTAGGATCCTCTGTAGGGTCCTTTAAAATCCTCCTGAGGATTTTGGGCACAGCTTAAGTTTTTCCTCTCTCAAGCCATGATTTGGTTTTTCACATCACCAGGCAGTTGCTTGAATGCGCATCTTCATTTTACGAATGGTTTTGTATCTCCCTTGGTATTTCCTGCAGGCTCTGACTGGACTTGCCCAGAAATGGGCACGTTCTCTCGTAGCCAGGGAGTCTGGAAAAGAGAAGATCCAGATCACCTCGCAGCTCTCACTCTTTACTGTCTGCTTGTTGTGCTCCTTGTTGGCCAGCTGAACCGATTTCCTTACCGATCCTGGCAGCACTAGGGAGCTGCAGTGACGTGAACTGCTCAGGTAACAGAAGTCCCGGCGGGGATCTGCTGGGAAGGCCAGGTGGTGTCCACCAGTCTGGGCTGCCCAACAAATGCCCCCAAACCCCTTGCCCTGCTGCAGACCCCCTTTGTGCCCTGCCAGAGCTCATCAGCCCCTCCTGAGGGGTCTCCCTGGGGAAGCCAGGACCCCCTCCGTGTTCTGCAGAGCAGGGGCTCTCCACTGCTGCTGCAGCAAGTTCCTGCGTGGCTCCACGCTGCTCTGGTAGCGAGGCTTGGGGATTCCCGCGTGCTGAGGAACGGCGCGGCTGAGCAGCACTTCTACTTCTAACCAAGATTTATCCACTGCCTTCTTTTCTTGCTGCTGTCATTAGCCCTCTTTCCTCCTGGGCTTTCAAGAAAGTCCAAACAAGAGACTACTGCCCTGAGGATTTTACTAGTTTCTCCTGTGCCTGAAACATCTTTCCTTTCATGTGCAAAGTAAAAGAAAAAAAAAAGAAAAGAAAAAGATACTACCTCTAGTGGTAATAAAAATAAATCATGGCACCATGGCCAATCAACTCTGCATTGAAATTCTTTTCTTTCAGGGTTTTTCCCTGTGTAACAATACAACCCATGAGTATTAGAGAGGAAGCATTGATCCAAAACCAGAAGAAAACACGAGTGGGTAGAAACGAGGAAAATTGTTTGATTTTGGCACCTCACTTCCCATTTTAGTCTCATGAAAAATTCCAGCAATGAGCCTGGACTTGCTCCTCCTCAAGATCCATGAGGCTTATGAATAGAATTTGAAGGGAAAGAAGTGTTCAAAATTTAAAAAGCACTGGGTTTGCATCACAACTTGACTTCAAATTTAATTTTGTTTTCCCCACTATTTAAATTATTTCCATTTTTAATGTAATTTCCTGATACATTACCAGCATGCACTGCTGCTTCTGATATATTACAATATGGCATAATATAGTAGCTGAAATGCTTTATTAATTTAATGTAATTTAGTGAAATATGTAATGCTAATAATTAGCAGGAGCTGTTACTTACAGCTAGTTAAAACTTCATGCCAGCTTCCCTGGAGTATTTTATCTTACTCTTTCAATCTGTGCTGCAATGTAACGGGTTGACACTGGTGCAGCATAAATAATTTGAGTGCCAGTTGAGTGCTAACAATGATGTAAGAAATAGCTTGATATTAGTGGTACTTTGTGCTTAGCGCGTATTTTCCACCCCTCTATCAGCAGATGCTTTACTAAGACAATTAACGATCCATTGGTTACTCCTGTTTTCCAGAGGCTCAGGGCAGTGGGGCCAGGCCAGAGCCCCGTTCGTGTCTGGGATCTGTGTGTTGTGGGTGCTGCTGGATCTTTCCCACCCTGGGGTTTTCTCCAGGTTTGGAGATGTGGCAGGAGTCTGGCCCATGGAGCAACACAGCACTTACAGTCTGCCCCGCCAAAATTTCCCTCTGACCTCTCTGGTATTCAGGGGAAGACAGGGCACTTCAGAAGGCTCAGCTCATCTCTCCTCTGTCACCAGCCACTCCTGGTCTCTTGAGGGACCCTTGACCTCGTTCATCCTGAGTGCAAAGAGCGGACTATGCAGGCTGCAAAGGTGGGATGAGGCAAAGGAGGAGCCTCTGGTGTCCCGGTTCTTCCCATCTCCACTGCATGCCAGCAAAGACCTTAGTGACAATCACAGAATCACAGAATGCTTTGGGTGGGAAGGGACCTTCAAAGGTCACCCAGTCCAATCCCCTGCAGCAAGCAACTAGCAACATCTGCAAGCGCCCAGAAGTCAAGCTGGGTCTAACCCCAGACCACACCTCATAAGGGGCTGGCTGACTTCCTACTGCCTTGGGCTTTGGATCAGACCCAAACTGAGCAATTCCTTTTGTCTTTGAGTCATTGTATTGAGCGGGTGACACCTTCTCTCAGCTACGGCTCAGACCAGGCCCTTACATACGGGTCAACACTTCAGGTGGGTCAGGCTGGCCTTGGCCATCTCTCTTTCAGGTGCAGCTGGAGGAGCACCCTTCACACCAGAAAACCAAGGAATTGCTGCTGTGACAGATGCTTGTTCCTCTCCCTGTCCTTGAGAGGCAGGGTTGACCCAGAAGAATGAGATGGGATGCACAGAGGTCCGTTTGCTTCTTCCTCTCCTCTCTCATTGACCTTCTGCTGTGCTGCTATTCCTAGACACAGGGACCTAAATCTGAGCCACAGGCATTTACATGGCTTGATATTTTTATAGCAACAAAAATGAGTTTCCCTTGAGCCAAAAGTGGCTGGAATCTCAGGTCTGGAACTATGCTGATGGGGTAATGTCTGGGAAAAAAAAAAAGTAAATCTCCAACATGGAAACACTAAATGCTATGGCAACAAGAGGAGCAACAAACAGGGCTTAAAGACACAGGCTCAGCATTAATTTAAGGGCTAGGAATTAAAGAGGAGGAAATATCAGTAGTTTATAATGCTGTATTTTGTCTGGGATGAGGAGGTGGGACCCTGTGCCCTCAAACAACGAGGTATATATATGTGTGAGAGGAAGACAGGCAGCGTTCTGCTGCAGGCTGCTGGCTTTCACCAGAGCCCCTTCTGGCCACTCAGCTGACCTGACATGTGGAAACTGAGCTCTTCTCCCACGTGGAAACTGAGCTCTTCTCCCATTATCCTTTTCCCGGAGCCTTCCTCCCAGTCATGTGCTGTAGATACAGCGGAGGGAGCATATCTGTGTAATTTGTTAATCCGCTGATAGCGGTCGGCTGAGCTGCTGCTACCAAACCATCCGCTCTTGAGTCACGGAGAGATTCCTCCCGTCCCTGAAGAGCAGGGATTTTTCTCCAGTGACATCTGACTCGCTCTGTGCTAATTGACAGCTCCCTGTTGAAAATGATGTATGTGTTAAGGATATGCTGGGTTTTATCCCAGTTTATCCTGGCCCTAGTGTCAACACTTCACAGCTCTGCCTCCAACCCCTAAATCCCTGGCAAAGAGATAATTTCCATACGTAACCCTTCTGACTTCTCTCCAGAGTAGCTCAAAGGAGGTTCTTCTCGTTTCTTTTATTTCCTCTGTGGATCTGAACCTCTAACCACCGTGGCACAGTAGTTTCCAGTAAACCTCTGGAAAGGAGAGGAGAGACAGGTAAAAAGTACTCGGAAAGTGCTCAGTGGAAGGCAGGGACGCAGGCTTCAGCTCAGCAGGTCTGAATTTAATGTGTTTGCGACTTTCCTCTGAGATCCTGACAAGGCACCCCCTTTCACCATGCCTTCACGTTCTGAAGCGTCTATGTTAGAGAGATCATGACCCACCCGGGCAAGGGATCTCTCCAGTGCGCGCATACAGCATCCGCCTTAATGAGGCTTCAGCCCAAGCCGAGACTGGGTGAAGCTCCTTCCACATCACCACGGGGTGAACTCGTGGTGTAAGGCTTTGACAGGCTGTTCCCTCACAGCACATCACGTTGCAAAGCTCAGCGCCTGGATTTCCGGGCTCCTGGAGCTGTTACCTCCTCATGATGTATGTATCATAATTTGGAAGTCAGCTTTGTGCAACGGGCGTATTTCCTTGTGAAAAATGGGACAATTCTCCACGGTGTGTTTAACTGTTTTGTTAATTAAAAAAAAAAAAAAAAAACATAACAACCCCTTGCTTCTCAC
>NW_010390359.1:17863-28649 GCF_000710305.1 Buceros rhinoceros silvestris | reverse complement strand
TCCCCCCGGTGTTTTTACTTTTTTGTTAAATAAAAAAAAAAAAAAAAAAAACATCACAAGCCTCTGCTTCTCAGCATCCAATGGCAATGACATCTGGATCTCGGGCAAGTGACTCCATCTCTTTTTCTTGTTCAGCTGCTCTGAGCATCTCTTCCCTGGATTGGCCAATTTCCTCCTCCTGTAAGGCGAGACTTCATTTCCCCGCTCTCCTCAGCCTTAGCCCAAGGCCCTGGCTGTGAGCCTGTCCCAGGAGATGTAAGGAGGAGACATACAGCCTGAACATCCACTGCTCTGGGGACAGGACAGGCTACTGCAACACATAGAGACCGCTGAGGGTCACAGCGAGCGTGATGTCTGTGTGCGGCACACGGAGCACTGGCTGCAGCAAAGCAAGGAAAGTCACAGCAAATCTGCCCTCTCTTGACGGTGTTTCTGTGTCCAGGCTGCTCGGGGTTTGGAGAAAATATGTGCCAGGGTGGCCAGAGGTGACAGAGTAGCAGCAGGAGTAGAGGGAGAAGATGACATTTCATCAGTGTTCATTCCTCCCTCTGAAGAGGAGACTGAGGAAGCAGCTCTCACCTTCATCCCGGGACAGGAACAGGACAGTGCTTATTTCTCTCCCACAATCTACCTTTTCATCTTGGACTAGTTCCTTCACTTCGTGTGGCCTAAGCTCCCTTTTCCTATAATGCCAAAGTCTCTCATTTGGACAAAGAACACCATAACTTGCCACGGATCACTCTCTCTGGTGTCACACCGAAGTTTTCTGCTTTTATGGTACAGAAAGTTGTGTTCCTTCACTCAAGGACTCGTAACACATGTCAGCGTGTGTCCTGGAAAGTGGGTACAAGGGTAAGTGAGAATAATGACAACCTTTTCCTTTGCCTTCTGTCTCAGTGGATTTGTGTTCCCCATGCTTCTGCAATTAGAAAAAAAAGGCAGTTTATGGTTTTCACAGTTTCATCCAAGTTTCCTCAGAACTGGGGCCAGGTACATTCCGGACAAAGGGATCCTTTTGGACGAAAGTGTGTAACATTCATTCCACACGATGCTGTGTTTCAGCTGAGCACATTTCCCACAGCTCTGTTCAGGACCAGGGCTCTCCTGCCTATTTCGAACACACACAGACAGCTTCTGTCCGTGCCAAGCTTTGGAGGAGAATCACTCAAGGTGCAATGGAAATCTCTGTGCCCTTCTCTGGACACAATCCAGCCCCACAATGTCCTTCTTGGAGTGAGGGGACAAAACTGCACCCAGGATTCGAGGTGCAGTCTCAACAATGCTGAGTACAGGGGGATGGTCCCTGTCCTGGTGCTGCTGGCCACATGATTGCTGATACAGGCCAGGATGCTGTTGGCCTTCTTGCCCACCTGGGCACACTGCTGGCTCATCTCCAGCTGGTGTCAACCAACACCCCCAGGTCCTTCTCCCCAGGCAGTTTCCGGCCGCTCTTTTTTTTTCATATTCAGCCGGCGGTTGACCACCACCCCAGGTCCTTTTCCCCTGTGCATTTTTCCAACCACTCTTCCACAAGCCTGTAATGTTGCAGGGGGTTGTTGGCCCAAGTGCAGGACCCAGCACTTGGCCTTGCTGGCTCGTGCGCTGCAGGTGTTGGAGCTCAAAACTGGTGACCACGGACTGTCAGGCCACCCTGGGCTGTGGCATCCTGGTAGGAGCTGAGTTGAGCTTATTCGAGTTAAATTCAGCTCTTTTCCCAGCTTTCGGAGATGATCTCAAACAAATGGCTCCATGTCTTTTCTTTCCTTTTCTAGCTATAAAAGCTGGAAGAGTTTCTATTTTACAGATATTTTTGAGAGAACTTTTCAGCAGATACTTCGTTCATGAAAATTCAGATCTTGTCTCTATTGTTTTTCCTGATAGACTCTCTGGACAGCTTGAGAACTAATAGGATTGTGGTATCTAAAGGTATAGCACCAATAGCTGGGAGAGGAGGTAGATTTTATCTAGGCTGTCTAAAATGCTGCATTTTGTCAGTACATGTTTAATGCAAACCCCCTATAGACAGCTGGAGGAAAAAAAAAAAAACAATCTGCTAAAGATTCAGCTCGGTCTCCTCTTTACATCCAGTATCACAGATATCCATGGGGTTTCACAAGAAAAAGCAGCCTTGACCTTTCTGATGCTTCGAAGGTTAAAAAAGAGAAGAGGATGAAGACTTTTCAAGAAAGAGAAAAAGTTCCACTTTTCAGGCCTTTTAAAATCTGTCTCAAAAAGGAACAAGAGCACAGGCTCATCTTGCACTTCCTTTTGCCATTTCACCTTTCTGCTTCTCCTTATAGCTCGGGAAATGTCAGCAAAGAGCCGCAGTCAAGGCAGAACTTTCTGGCTGGAGAGCCACCAAGTGGCAAGCAGCCCAGTGTGTCTCTTCCCCTCAGCCTTGAGAAGGCGACCTTGTGACTGGGCTTGAAACATCCCAGAATGTTTAAAGTAAAGACATAAACCTAAAATCAGTGACCTCAGCAGGGTTCCCTGGGAGCGCCGAAAGTCCTGAACGAAGGCACATCATCCAGAGAACCGTTTCCACAAGTTGCTTTGCGTATCTTGTACAAAAGGACACAAAGGGAAAGCTTTGGCAGATGTTGCCTTACGGTGTCTTACCAAGGGTGGGAAGCAGCCAGACCTCTGCCGTACATCCTGCAGAAATTAGCAGGATTGTGGAGAATTAAATCCAGGAATACAAGAAATGGAGGGTGCCTTCTGCTCAAAGAAGCAGAATGCTGCACTTTTTCTTCACAGTTCTGTTAGTGAGTGGCACAGAAGTCCCAAACACCTCATCTGGGTTCTTTAGGCCAAGCTTTTCAGCTATTTTAATTTGATTTTTCCAGGTTCCTCACATGCCAGCAAGAGGGTGGGTGCTGACAGCAGTAACAGAAGCCAATGGAAGTCTGCTCTGGTACTGTTAGAAGAAACCACAGAATTTAAGAGCAAAGAAACAAAAAAACCTATGTAAGCATCTCATTTTGGACCACAGAAACAAACACACTCCTGTGCTTAATCTGCCAGCCCATCTGTCCCAGCCTCTCGAGTGAAAAATGAGATACAGTCACCACCTCCTTGCTCAGAGCTGTGAGCAAGCATTCATTAACTGCTACGAGGCACGAGGGCAGGACCATTATTCCAGTATGTTTAGAAGAAAGAGATTTGCAGTCCACAACAGTAAACCCAGTATTGCTGTGAAGAGGTGACTTGCCTCCGTGTCTGCTTTCAGTCCAAATCCAGTCAGGAGATGCAGGAGTTATCCCATAGATGCTGATACCAAGCACGCTTGTTAAGGTCCCGATTATTATGACGTTCGTGAGTGTAAGGTCACAAACGCAGAATCACACGTGTACGGCAGTGGGAGGATGTGGAAGGAAGCATAATACATGGGCAAGGGGTCAGAAAAGACTGGAAAATAACACCTGGTCCACTGCAGAGATGTTTAAGTCCCCATGAAAGTCAAGAAACCCATGTGTTAATGAATGATCGATCGGGTTCCTGCCTGGACAGAAAAGAAATGAATTAGTTTTAGAGAGATGAATCACGCCTGCCTGCACCTCCTCGAAGGCTTTGAGGGGAGACCAGGTTTGAGAGCTGTCGTGTGCCCAGCCGAGTCCTCCTGCAGGTTAAGGCTGAGGTGAAAGGCAGATGGAGAGAGCCCACCCCTGCCAGGTGAGCCCGGGGAGAGGCTGCAGTGAACTGCTGGGAAAAGGAGAGAGGACGGGAAGGAGAGCGTAAGAGGGAGTCCAAATGAACCTCAAATGGTTTTTCTCCTTCCAGTGTTTCACCTTTACCTTTTATAAATTTTGTGACAACGTGACCTCTTCTGGATCTCATGAAGAAATACTTGTATTTGTAACTCAGCTTATCCTGGGTTGAATTAAGAGCGATTTCAAGGCAACTGGATAATTTCAAGCCACTTTTCACCCACGGTTATGCCAGTGGGATGGTAGGAATACTTCAGTGGTCTCCCTTGCTCCCAGCACATTCTCCATGCTGTGCCCCCAGAGGATCCATACAAACCAGTTCACAGAGACAGGAAATTGCTCTGTTATGCCAAATGATACAGCTGGGAAAAACTGCCAAGTTTCTGGGCTCACTCATGCTTGTGTGCCTGGAAGCTTGTCTGTTTTTTCCAGCTATATCACTTGGCCTAATCAATAATTTTCCCCCTGCTGAGATCTGTGCCATATTTCTCACCATGTGATTGTAATCATGACTTCTCCCTCTATTACACAAGGACACTACGTTTAAAGGGGCTGAGTTAGGATAGGAAAAGCCAACGGTAAGAAAAAACAGTGGCTAAAGCCTTATGCCAGGAGTATAATGTAATTACACTACTGGAGACGTTTGAAAACTTTGTAAACCTTGTATTTGATAGGCCAATTTAAACCAGATAATGACCCGGCTATGACAGTTCTTCCCCTTTGACAGTGCAACAACAATGGCTGCCGAAAGTGCTTCAGTCCATCCCCCTTCAAAAAAGCACTTACAGACCCATTCAGTGGTGAACTTTATGAAGATAAGCATCTATCTGAGAGCTTTTTTGACTGTAGATGCTCCACCATGGAATGGAGTTGCCTGTCTCTAGTCCAGTTCCCCATACCAGCCAGCCAGCAG
Source organism: Buceros rhinoceros silvestris (assembly GCF_000710305.1). Taxonomy (NCBI): domain Eukaryota; kingdom Metazoa; phylum Chordata; class Aves; order Bucerotiformes; family Bucerotidae; genus Buceros; species Buceros rhinoceros. The sequence continues at coordinate 24,029 of NW_010390359.1, read as the reverse complement.
GTCATGACTGGGACTCCCCGTAAGGTGTCCTCTGCCCCCCGTTGTCTGTAGAGATGCTCGGTTACCTTCAGCAGGCTGCTGCTGGGCCCGGAGTGCCCTTATGGGAGTGTCGCTCTGGCGTCTTTGCTGCTGCCATCCTGCTGGGTGCTGGAATAGGAGCATCTTTTCCTGGCATTTCTGCTTGGAGGGTGTTTGGGATAATACTGCAACTCCCATGGCAGGGAAAGGAAACCCTCTGGATGTAAAATCTTGCAGAATACAAAGATTTACTTAAATAAAAATGAAAGTACAAAAAAGTGGGCAAAGTGGTGAAAAATGCCTGTTCTTCAATTTTCTCTGACAGGCATTTGACTTGAACAGTGAATGAAAATTTGTTCTGCAGTCATGCTGAAGAACACGCTTTTCTCTCTCACGCTTTTCTTCCTTGCTACAGAACTGCGTGCTTTGACTGCCCACTGCCACACTTCAGGAGAAGATCTGCTGAGAAAACGCTCCTTTGATCCTCTCACCTGCTAAGATTTCCTGTGCTTTGTGAATTCCTCAGCTTCACACAGCGCAGCACCAACACCTGGTCCTTTTGCTTTGATGTTAGACACCTTGCACTTTCCACTTGCCCTTTCTGTCTTGCAGAGAAGTCGGAGGAGCTAATGAACGCTTGTAGCCAGCCCATCCTCTCAAAGTGCTTCCCTTAGGAAGGCTGTCAGAAAGGTTTAATGGCTGGCACCTTCCCTTTCTGGCAGGCGCTTGTTGAGACAAGGACCACATTCCATGGCAGAGCAGCTCTGGAAACCAAGGTTCATGCTCAGGACTGAAGCACCTGCTCCAAAGCAGGTTCCTGCCCAGAGTAAAGGACCTCACAGAACTCGCTGTGGAGTTTGCTGTCACACTGGCCCAGCACCTATTTAGTTCTGTGTTTCAGAAATTAGAAGTTATTTTAGGATGGGCAAATCAAAGGCAATTTGCAACGCTGGAAGAACCTCTCCAATAGCATGTGCCCACGGCTGCACCCCAGACCAAGTAACTGCCTGGCTGTTAACACGCCGAACACCCATGTGTGAGTTCTGGAGAGTCAAATGAGTACGGAAAAGGTAAATGCCTGTCATGGGAAACCCACGCTCTAGAGATTAATCTTCCATAAATACATTCCTTATTCTGGGTAACTACAAAGAATAAAAGAAAGAATGATGCATTTCTGTGGAGGCTGAAATTAGATGTTCATTGCCTGTGATCTCCAGGGAGTTCATATTTATTTTGTTGAACATTTCACTAACACTGGGAAAATATTCTCTTTTGCTGCACATTTGCCCTTCATCACGTTGCCAAAGCTTTACAGAGTGATGAATCACTCTCTAGTGACAGCACTGCTATTATTTCTCCTGTGTAACATAAGCAATTTTTTTGGTGCAAAAATTTCAGACACCTCAGAGTGATGTCGCGGTGGGACCTCACGGCAGCATGTTTGAGCGATGGACTTGGAAGACAGAAATCCAGAGAGGTTACGTGAGAGTAAAGCAGCAGGTAGAGGGCAGCTGGTTGCCATAGCTCAGTTAGACCTCCCTGCAGCCTCTGCTGAGTCTCTCGGAGAAGGACAGATATAAATTTAAACTACCATGGTTGAGAAACAAAGTGTGTGGGTCAAAACTGTCTGAGAGATAGGAAGAAGGAGTAGGGACAAACCTTTTTTCTCCTAGCTGACAACATGGGTGTAGCGAGGTGTTTAACACGGATGTGAAGCCATAGGTAGTTCAATACACATATTTAATAAACAAAGAGGGGTGAGCTGAGACTTTGCAACTGTGGAAGATAACATAAGGTTAAGCTGATCGGTCTAGTCCAAGGAACATCCATGAGGAACTGGCAAAGTGTCCAAGCATAGTCTAAGCAAGACAACATGACAAGCAGAGTTCAGTACGAGCATCAGAAGAGTAAGATGCTCCTGCACTTCTCAGCTAGACTTTAGTTAGCTCAGGCAAGTGAGGTAGGTCCTGCTCTGGGCAGGCCAAAGGGGTGGTGGCTGCAGTGGCAGCTGCATCCCAGCATGCCAGTGAGTATGGACAGAGGGGAGTGGGACCAAGTCAATGATGCAATGCTTTCATCTAATCAGCACGATGGCCCCTGTGGGATACTCACCTCATCCCTGTCACTGCATTTCAGAGGGATGTGGTGGGACTAGAGGCTGGAGAGGAAAAGGGGAGAGGCAGGGAAAACACATTAAACTGGTCTCTTGGTAGCAATTAAAAATCCATGAGAATTGTCTTACCAAAAAATAGTCACCTGCCAAACAAAGAAAATGTTAGAGAAGGATGGTTTAAGTGTTTGCCCTGGTTTTTACAAACCAAAGGGTAATTTAACGAAAGAGAAGGAGGCCAGTTCAAATCTCACCCGAGAAATGATTCTTGGTGCAACATGTAGTTAGATAATGGATGATTTCCACCGCGTACCCCCGGGACCAAAATCTTAGGGTGTTTAAAAGGGGCATTAGACATATGTGTAGATACCAAGTGGTAAGGAGTGTAATTGCTACACCATAAACACTTTAGGAGTTGAGTTAGTCTTTAGTAGTGGAGAACAGGGCGGAACTGTGAGCTGGAACAGGTTACCCCAATGAGTTTACTGGCTCGGTCTGTTGAAATACATGGTCTTGGTCATTTCTGGAGGCAGAACACTGTTCAAAGAGGATACTCAATCTCGTCTGGCCTGACTGTGTTTATGTGACAATATTCCAATAGACCTACAAACCCAAGGCCTGAAAGAAAAGGAGGGATGGAGGAGTGAGCACAGCTTTTGGCAGAGCAGTTTGTAGTCCAATAATGAAATAGCAGGGGATACTTCAGGTCAGCCCTGAAGTGCACTGCAAGAGCCATCCAGTAATAGAAGTCATCCATTATCACTCAGGCACAAATATTTTGAAAGGAAAAAATCTGGACGGGCTCGGAAAAGCTGGATGGCTCATCATTCTGATGAGATTTCCATAGAGAAGTTACAGTATTTGCAATGCTGCCAATTTTTAAGCAATTCTCTCTCAGCCAATTCCTTTCTTCCCCTCCCCACACTACTAAACATGATTAGATCATATTATGAACATATTGCCTGCCAAATTTCATCTCCAGTTAATCATACTGAGTACTGTGACCTTATAAAAGCATCTTAAACCTGTTTACTCTGTGCTGATGTACAGAGGGGGAAAAAAAAGTCTCCCTGACTTATTTTGGAGCTTTATTCATTGAGGCGTCCTGATCAATGCTTTCCTCCTCTTTTTGCAGTTGATATGTCATACTTCAAAGGGAAAGGCTGTAAAAAACAGCAGTGGTTCCACCTCCGTTGTGATCACATGGAGGAATGGGGTGATATAACACTAAATACACCCCGGATAGCTGGGAATATGCAGATCTCTGTCATCTGCATCTTAGTGTTGCCTTTCATTTGTTTACAGTGTGGGCCATGTGGCTTCTTTTGGTTGAGAAAATCACAGAACATTGAAAGAAGCTCATCTGTACTGGCCAGTAAGGCTTTGCACTGCTAAAACAGCAGAAGGATGCATCGTTACATGGTGAGGATCTGCGACTCTTCTGGCCTCTGGCCTCTGCAGAAGACAATATTTTTCTTCATGATGAATGGCAACCCAAACCAGCACAACCTGACCCATGAAATACAGGTTTGCAGATTAAGTCAATACTGCATTACATGTTTTTCATACGACATGCAAGCCTCACAGACGTTCACCAGACTGGGTTTGGGTTCACTGTATCCAACATCAGACATCCCAAACGTCAGTGTTTACAGCAAAGGTAGTCCTCCAAAAACCCTTTCTAGTGCATAGAGAAGAAAACTCACCCTAAAGCTGATTTTTCAATAGAGCGTGAATAAATCACATACCAGATGTTTCTAGTTCACACCATAAAGAGTACCTAAAGCACTAACTCCGATATCTACGCACAATCACCTAACATTTGGTGAGGTGGATGCTATCCTCATGCCTGAAATGGAAGACCCATGAAAGAGCACCAAAGGCTAGAGGCCAGGACTGAGACACGTCAGGTGAATTACACCTTAGATCAGGAATAGAAGATGAGGTAGGACAACCGATTTTCCCTGATTGACTCCCACTGGAAGAGCAGAACTGCCATTATTATGAAAGGGAAAGTGCTGTCACCTTAATTATGCATTGTAATATCCTACCACACACAACAATCCCACTAAGTGGGTCATGGAGTAGCTTTGGTAGGTTCCTGCCTAAGATCTCTTACTCATGATGATGTGTGTGACAGTTGCATGTTTAAAGGAGAGAGAGAAAAGCTGCGTGTGAAAACTAATTAAATGTGTCAAGGTGCTGGCATTGGGTTTGGCCTTGAGACGCTACTCGTACAAGCTAATGGTCTAAAAGGCGATGCTTACTGCCTGACTCAGGAAAGATGAGCACAGTTTCTAAATTTTAACACGCAGTTGAGGACGTCAACACGAGAAGAATTTCCCTCAGCGTTCAAACAGCTGGATGTACTCAGTTGTGCTCCTGCTTTTGACAGCGGCTACTTCTGAAGGCACAGAAAAGCCAACGCTGGATAGTTACAACATAAACAGACCATACGGGAAGTTTCTTCTGTAGGTTTGTTTTGATTGTGTTTGGGGAAATCCTTGTTCATGAGCACGTTCAATGCAGGAGGAAATCTTATATTTAATTTACAATTTTGCCTTTAGTCACATGGATCTAGATGATGAAGTTATTTGAAGTGGTGCATGCATATTTACTATTCCTCCACTGCCTGCAAAGGAAGGTCCCACGACTGCCCCAGGAGATGAATTGACTATCTGCCACAGAATGATCTTCCAACACGGCCTGAGGTACAGCTGGAGCACCATCTGCATCACCTGTAGGATCATGTATGCCCAGGCTGGGCAAGAGGTGAGTCAACACAGGCAGGAAAGGAAAGAAACCAGGCTTGAAACACTCCAGATGTTTCTGTTTCAACACAGCATAGACACAGCCTTCAAATCATCAGGATCCTCATGGGCCTGCTGCCTGCTCTGAAGGCCACTGAACTCAATGATAGTCTTTCCAGCTTGGGTCAAGCTGGTTTGGATTAAAAATACGAGAAGAGAAATCTACAGCAAATGTCAATGGCCAAGAGATTCCTCACGCAGAAGACAATGACTGAATAGAAACATTGGAATTATGGACAGAACCAACTATTTAGGAAAAACCCTCATAATAGTCAACACTTTTTTAGCACAAACTGAAAATTCTCTACTGGATCCAAGACCGCCTCTTCTGAGGTCTTTCCTGAAGCAGTTGAGACTACTCAAAGCAGACTCCTCTGTGTAGACTTTTCCTTCCTTGCTCCATCTTGTGTGTTACAGAGCACTGGGAGTTCAGGACAGCCTCGAGGAGCCGCGAACAGACAACAGAAGTTTAGAGCTGTGCCATCACGAGGCACACGTCCTCACTGTGGTTTCAAGACAGAGAAATAACGAGGCTGGAGAAATGTGGGTTTTCTAGGAGGACAGAGTGCAATAGAATCGACTATTCCTTTTTTTTTTTTTTATTGCTTAAACCTCCAAGATCGAAGTCCTGCGGAAGAAAACAAGAATTGCTATTATTTCTTTTCTACTCCTTTTTGTGGCTTCTCTTCCACGAAGAACCATTCAAAGCAATAAAAATCAATACCCCGTCTGTCAGCTTGCACGCCACTGAATGCTAACAGTCAAGGGGAGCAACAACTGTGTGGTAAAACCTTTTACTTCACTTCTCCTGAGTTTTTTCCGTCTTTAAAGGGATGCAGCACTGTTGATAATCCCGGAGGCTGCAACATAAATATTTGCTAAAACCTCTGATGGCTCTATTAACAATGACTGTGGAGGGCTGTCTTCTTCAGAAACGCCTTCCATGTCACTCGGGTGTCTCCGAAGCCGCGATCTGCTGGTGGCCTGTTGGGAATCCCAGTGGGAGATCTGGTCTGGGGGAATCTATTTCATTTTATTTCCTGTACAAAGCCTGCAGCATGCTGCAAAACGAAAGACTCGTTCCTGTTTGCTGCTGCGGAAGGCAACGGTGGTATCGACAGTGATGCTTCACGGCTCTGGAGGTGCGGGAAGGCCAGCCCAGGACCTGGGGCCAAAGCTTTCCATGCGAGCCCTGACTTCTCCCAGTTCTATTTATCACTATCCACTA
>NW_010390359.1:11128-17754 GCF_000710305.1 Buceros rhinoceros silvestris | reverse complement strand
AAGAGTGTCCCTTTAGCTCCCCTGAATTTTTCTCGGTTAACATCTTATACATCTTCAAAATCTTCCCAGCTTACATAGCTATAAGAAACAGAATTATATTAAAATGCCTTTTTTTTTTCTCCTGGCATTAGATGCCTAAAAATAATAAAAGAAAAATTATGAGGCAACATTTTTCTTTTTTTTTTCCAAGTTTTTAAGTGCAACATCAATAGCGTTCTGGCATGCCAGAGTTTGAGGAAGACGAGAATGACATGGAGAATAAATATGTGGAAGCAGAATTATCGGGACTATCAACTGCCACATAAATCTCTGACAGGGACAGAAGAGGTGGGCAACATGCTACTTTTCAGCAACTTGCTTTTCAGCACCTGGTTTTGCACTAGTTGAAGATGCTGGTGGATGTTTTTAAAATAAAATTTAAGACCTGACTACATATTAGCCTGAGATTTTGATCAGGGAATCTTTTTATATCATGAGATCAGATTTTGCGTGCCCTGGTGACCTTGTCCCATTGTTCTCAGGGTGGAGTACTGCTCTGAAAGACCTCAGCCACCTCGCTATTAGTCTGAGCAATTTTGCTCTCTTTTTCTGAATCATTATCTTTTTATTGTCTTTGTCATCTTAGTTAGGTCCCCCCATTTTGACAAGGTCAGTCAAGCCAATCAAGGGAGAAGGAGAGAGAAACTGTTAAATGAGGGATGGCAGAACTCCCAAAAGATGCATCGGGAAGATACATGGAGTGTTACTGTTCGTTTCCTGATTATTTACTTGTATGACACGTAAGACAACTGTAGAAAAGGTGAATGATTTCATTACTCCTTGTAATTAGAATTTCACAGTTGTTCCTAACTAGGCTTTTCCACAGAATAGTCACAAGGACATTTTGGCAAATTTGACCTACAGGGACAGAGAAAGTGAGCCTTTATTTCAGTTTTTATGGGGATCAATGAAAGTAGAAAAAGAGATCACAAAAAATGTGCACTTCAAGCTAAGCTCTTAATTTGTTAGACAGCACTGTTCAAGTCTTACGTCACTCCATTATCTAACTGCAATGCAGCTACAGCTCGTCTGAATCACACTTGGAGAAGGGCTACACTTTGATGTTCCAGTTTGGAAAACCAGGCACTCAGCACCTCTGAAAAACTGACCTTCCACCAATTACTTCCAAAGTCCGTTTTCCTGACCTTTATTTCATGCATGCATTTGTCTGGCTGGACTTCATGCTGCAGTGCTAGGCTGGCCTTCTAGATGGAGCATGGTCCTTCTTGGCCCCCTGGGCACACTGCTGGCTCATCTCCAGCTGCTGTTGGCCAGCTCCCCCAGGTCCTTCTCCCCAGGCAGTTTCCAGCCACTCCTCCCCCAGCCTGCAGCGTTGCAGGGGGTTGGTGTGACCCAAGTGCAGGACCCAGCACTTAGCCTTGTCGAACCATTGGCCATTGGCCTCAGCCCATTGATCCAGCCTGTCCAGATCCCTTTGTAGAGCATCCCAACCTTCAGGCAGATCAGCACTCCTACCTAACGTGGTGTCGTCTGTGAACTTACCGAGGATGCACTCGGTAACTCGATAACTCGATAACTCGATCCCTCATGCAGATCATTGATAAAGATGCTAAAGAGAACTAACCTAACACTGAACCCTGGGGACCACCACTGGAAACTGGACACCTGCGATTGAACTCCATTCACCACCACTCTCTGGGCCTGACCATCCAGCCAGTTTTTTACCCAGTGAAGGGTACACTCATCCAAGCCACGAGCAGCCAGTGGGAAACAACATTTTCTGGCCATACTTTGCTGATCACCTGCCCAGAAATGCATTTGGAATCATAAACTTTAAACTACCTCAATTTTCCTGATGAAATCTTTTTAACAAATACAAACACTACCATTGTCATCACAAGTCCCATTACATCAGGGGCTGTAATGGGTGCTGGCACTACAGCTCCCAGCTCTTTTGGCTTCTCCTGTTCTTGCCTCTTTAGCTTTCCTGGACTGTGAAGCCTCAGCCATTGAGGATTAACATCCCACAGAGAGATGGGAATAGTCTGTGGAGCTCAGGCCAGAAAACGCTGCACGAAGTGTCGGTGTAGGTAGGCTGCCGCAGTTCTGCTGTGGTTCATAAATGTTGGATATTGCATTGCACACATTCGGCAGGACTCGAAGCCCAACGGGCAAAGTATACTCTTAATACTCCTGGAAACTTATAAAAAGTTCCTCAGTTGTTACAGCAAGGTCTGGGATTTCTTTTAAAAGTTGTGTTTTAAAGCAAACACTTTGTAATGTGTCCTCTGAAAGAACCCTCTTATTTGACAATAATGCTTTGAGGAGAGGAATAAAACATTAGTGCTAACTTTTCATTAACTGCTCTTGCTCTACTATTAAAGCTCCGGGTCTGCGTTTCATCTGAACTTAATTTCCCCTCTGAGATACAAGCCCTTTCCAGCCTCTCAATGGGTCCCTTTTCTTTAACAATGTCTTTCAAAAAGTTTCTTCAGATTTTGTTTGAGTGGGCTGGGTATTATTGGACGGTCACTAAAGATCAAGACCTAACTCCTCCAACCCTGCTGGGAAGACGTTTGAGCTCCGGTGACTCAAACTCTTCCTTTGGCTCCACTAGTTTCAGTGGGAATCCTGCCTGTGAGAAGAGAGAGAAATGGGCTCCAAACGTTCCTGTGAGAAGGATGTCCTGCGAAGGCATCCAGTCTGGAGTAGCGTATGTGAATAACAGTGAAAAGCACAGATTGCCTTCCAGCAGAACCTCTGGAGCTGTTTGGGATGGAATCATCTGAGCAGAAGTCCCCAAAGAAGAGATTTTTCAGGTATAATGTTCCAGTCACAGAAACGAGAGGTTTTGGTAGCTTGTGAATATGGGGGAAACAAAAACTTATTTCAAAGATCAAAAAAATTCCTCTGGCTCCAATTTTATTTCAAGTCCAAACTGATTTTATTCAGAACCATGCCTTCATCCCTCATGCTCTTCACCGAGTCCTCTCAAGCACGGCAGTCCAGAGCTTCAAGTACCCAATGGGGGTCAACTCACTGCATTCCCTTCTTGACTCGCCACAGCTTCAGGACACGACCCTCAGCTCGTCTACCCACATGCTGGTTCTTCCCCGCTATAAAATGGTGATGTTCTTTCGGTCCTTGCAGGCTGGACCACACAGTGTTTTCATGTCTCGGGTTTGATAGTGGATTATTAGAAGTACAAGTTAGTGGTATTAACTACACATTAATTATTCTTTCAGTGGTCAATTATTAATTATCAACAGGCTTGTTTCATCCTAGGTTGAAATGGAGTGCTAGGTACTTCCAAATTACTATGAGAACATGATCACTCCAACAATTTTTGCAGCGCTCTGCAATTCAGTTTCAGTGGAATGCAATTTTCCAGCCTGGATTCTACGTATGTGCAGCCATAGGGCAGCTACAAACATCGCAACCAAATGCCACAGAGAGATTCCTCAGCAGCACAGCCACGTGGTTAAGAGCTTTCCGCTTGCTCTCGTGGAGGATTACGTACAGCCTGAAATATTTGGCTGGTGCAATCTGCCTGGTTTGGTCCCTGCCTCTTCACAGGAATGCAAGAAGTGCCTTCAGGAGCACGGTGTAAGCTGCCCACAGCCATTCCTGGGGCTACAGCTACACCCCACCAGACAAGCCGTGAAAATCTGTGGGATCATGGCTGAATTCACTTCTTTGGCTGCTCTAAGGAGGCAGCGGTGGCTCCACCGGCTAAACAGATTGTGCAAGGTGCCAGGCAAAGGGAAGCATTGTAGAGTAACGTTGAGTGCAATTACATTTCCTGGTGCTGCGTTTACCTTCCCTCAGAGACAAGAGTCAAAAAGGTGTTGTAGATCTACCAGTCTTCCCCTTTAGTCCACTCCTTGAAAAAACAGAAAGACCATTTTCCACCCTAAACTCTGCAGAGTTGCCCCTTGCACAGGGCAAAGACCCAACTTCAGCTACTCCTTTTCTACCATGCTGAACGTCTCACCACAGGAACCGGCTCAAATAAACAAAGCACAATTCCACAGACATTAAAATAGTTTGTGTTTCTTTGTGGAGAGGTAAGAGCTCCCTGTTTTCATTGTTTTCATTTGGTTTGGGGGGCTTCAGGTTTTTTCCTCAGTTTATTTTCTCTTGCCACTGACCACCAATGGCTCGTTAGAGGAACCCAAAGGTGGAATTAGGGAAGAGTTTCGAGCATATTTGTGAGCAATCAGAAAGGAGCAGGGGGCCACCAAGGCAGGGTTTCAGGGCTCTGGGGCACAAGATGCCTGTCAAGGGCTCCAGGAGACCATGGCAGCTGAACCATAACAGGGCTCACTGGGACTCGGAGAGCTTGGGTAGCCTTCTCCTGAGCTGCCAGCACCCAGGGCACCTCGGGGAAGGCATGTTTAAGATAGCACAAAAAACACTGGACAGGCAGAGAGAGAGAAAAAAGTGAGAAACATCCCTGGGCAAAATGTCCTTCAAGTACCACATTGTGCTGACATGTTCTGAGTAGCACTATGTGCTGTAATGGTTAAAATCTTGGCATCTCTCAGGTCGTCTTCCATTAATATTTTCAACAGTGGGTTTGCCTCAGTGTTGAGAGATTTACAGAAAAAAAAGATGATCACGAATCCTTTAGCATTGTGTGGTGTGGAAGGCGCACAAACACTGCGAAGCCTGTTCACGGTTAAAAGTCAACGGGTTGGTGGACAAAGAAGCATAACCTAGGGAGATGTCTGTATAAAGGAATTCACCCCATGAAGGACCACCTGAAGGTGTAATGGATTTTCCGCTGCAGTAAACAGCTCAAGGTTTCCATTGGCTACCGCTCTCGTATTTCTGAGGTTATCTAGGAGCTTTACAAACAGCTACAGGTATTTGTTACAGCCTTTTGGGATACTTGAGTTTCTACTCCAAAGCAGATGCAAATATTTCCATATTTCAACTTACATAATTTCTGAAAATTTGCTACAGAAACGAAATTGAGAAAGTCTGATTTAGAACTAGGAAATATTTCCTTTTGGTAGTATTGAAAATTTGTGCAAGAAAAATATCAGAGAAAATAATGTGTACTGCTGTGAAATATGGGCTGAAGACCAGATAAAATCAGTAGCGTGTGCTAATAGAAGAGGCAAAACAAAATATGACGCAAAGATAAAATCCAAATTAAATGGTCTCCTTTGTTTGGATTGAACATTTCCTCAATTTCAACATGTTCCGACAAAACATTTCCATTTTGCCAAAATCGCGTTTCCTGGCAGAAATGGACTCCATAAAAAGGTTTTGACTAGCTCGAGCGTGTGCATGCCAAGTGATTCCTTTTGTGTTTTGTGGTTTTCATCCACTGTGGAGTGAACTTCTAGTGAGCTTCATTCATTCATCTGCCCCACCATAAAAACGCGTGGCTATTTTAAGCACGTTGGAAAGTGGAACGTGTCACTCGGCCAGGTTGACGGGAATCCTCCTCTGCGCCCACCCCACAGCCAGCCCCCTGGTTAGGGGCAGCACCTGGGGGATGCATCAACCCCTGCCAGCCCAGAGGGAGCAGGTCCAAAGTGCCTCCTTCTGGAGACGTCTGTAAGTTCAGCTCACCCGCAGCAACCAGGATGACTCGTAAAAATAGATACTCGCATTTCTGCTTCTTCCCCCTTTACAGTATCTTTCTTTCCGAGATGAAAATCGCTATCTCAGAGCTGAGCACGGAGCAAATAAACCCATCACAAAAGGGATCGGCTGCCAGGGTCCAGAAAGGGTTAAGGCAGCAGTTGGAGAGGTTCGGGGTGACGTCGTGCTTCTGGATGCCTGAGAAGTCTCTTGAAGGTAGTTCCCCTCTGGTGAGGATGGGAGCGAGCTGAGGTCTGAAATCCGAGATCCCTCGCAGCCTGGAGCTGGTGAGGTCCCAGTAAAAGCTGTTCGCCTGCTCTCCCTTCCCGAGCAGTCACACCGCTGCGCTGGGCTGGGCAGCATGGAGCGAGCCCCCTGGACACATGTAGGACTTGCTCTCCTCCAGCTCCTGCTCATCTCCTGCTTGCCAAGAGGTACCGTAAGTGAGCGTGTGGGTTCCCGGCACGGCCGGGTGAGTCCCTCTCCTTCGGTGTGCTCAGAGGGGTTTGATCTCATGTGCTGCCATGAGAAGTAGAGAGATCTGCAGAGATGGTAACAACAGAAAGAAGGGGCTCTGCTTTATTTATTTTCTTTCTTGCTGGCATGAAGTGTGTGAGGGGGGAGATTGTCCGGGGATGATTTCCAGGCAAACTTCGTAGCCTTAAAGAGAAACAACTGGCTGGATTTGTTTGCCAATGGCCATCAAGAAAAGGGTATGCAATCACTTCGCTTACTACTGCTTTATTTTCTCAACACTCAGTGCTAAGGAAATGATGATAAAAAGAGGCATTTAAGGCTCTGAAATGTAAAGCGTAATTTGTTTAGTTTGGCAAGACAAAGACTTTCCTCTCCAACACCAAGCATGAAGGCAAGGGAGGAAAAAATTGAAGGAAAAAAGGAAAACAAAAGCCACACTTTGTTTCCGATCTGGGCTTTAGTTCTGCCAATATTATTCTTTCAAAGGGGAAGCCTTGTTAAAGCAGAATGATCTTTTTTATACTCAAGCCTCGCTTCAGTTTCTGCTGAAC
>NW_010390359.1:4428-11010 GCF_000710305.1 Buceros rhinoceros silvestris | reverse complement strand
CCTTGATAAGGTTAAGCGAAAAGCATTTACTGTCGAGTGCAAATGTGCCTGTTTACACCTGGAGGTGGCTGGAGCTGCCTGCAGTAGCTGTCAGCATCGCCGGCTGCTTTCGCGGGAGGTGCAGCCCTAAGGACCGGGAGTGAGGTGCTGCAAATCACCCACCCTTCCAGCGGCCGCCGACTGCGGCACTCCGGGCACAGTAAATGCCTCTGACCGGGAAAGCTGTCAGGTACTCTGGTGCTCCGATTGCAACGGCTATAAATAATTGGTGTCGAGGACGGGCACTTTGGAGCCAGGCTCGCCAGAGGCCATGGCAGAGGGTCTGCCTCTTCCTCCTCTTCCCTGCCAGCCCCTCAGGGCCCAGGGTGCAGGTGACAGGGGTGACGAGGGGCACCTGCCCACCAGGCTGGCCACCAGCACCGGGGAGACTGTCCTCCTGCCCAAGCTTCTCCCTGGGGCATGAGCACAGCGAGCAACTCCCCACCTCTGTCCCACATGCACCAACTTGTCCCCATGCTGGCCAGCCGAGGTGGCGCCGTGGCACATGTTGGAGTGGCACAGGAATAGTCCTGATGGTGACAGAGTAGCCCTAGCTATGGGCTGCGGCTGTCAAGTGGCTCGGTGGGCAACAAACCTCCTCTGCTGTGGAGCCGGCACATGTCTCTCAAGATGAGGGTCTGTAGGACACAAGGAGGAGAGCTGTCCCTTTCTCCCCTCTTCTTCCTCACCCTGCTGCTGGTGGAGTGGCCAGAGTGGGCATTTGCCCAGCACACAGCTGGCAGCATGAGGAGGGGGGCCAGGAGCTCCCCTCCGGCACTCAAAGACAGCGGAGCGATTCAAAAGGGTGATGGCCTTCTATGTCAGGGCAGGTTGGAAAACAGCGTTTTGCCTCCTCCTCACAGATGTATCCAATTTTTATCCGTGTTTATCACACCCAGTTGCACAGGGCCTGCCTCGAGAGATGGGGGCAGGAGTCGGGGAGGTCTGGGAGTTGATTTTTGGAATAAACTTGAAGTGCAAGTGACTCATATTTCCTTAAAAATATATGTGTGTTTGTGTGTGTTTCTGCCTATCTAAACCCTTCCCAACCTCTCCTCCCCTCCCCCTCCAGCCTCTGTCTAGAGAAGTGGAGGCCAGATGCACTCCGACGCATCCAGATGCATTCAATCTTAGCAAATGGGTTACTTCGGTTCACACGGTTAGGTCCCCAGCGTGGACAAAGGGGAAGAAACTTGCTTTTTATTTTGGAGAAAAGCTGAGGTTACTCACTCTTGACCCCGAGGCCACCCCAAGGGGCTCCAAGGAGTCCTTGCCAGGCTGATGGTGCCCAGGATTTGGGTCTCCATCGAGCTCCCTTGGGGATGTGGTTGCCCATCTCTCTCTCGCGGGACCAGGGATGTGGTGCGGGGGCGAGTGGAGAGGGAGACCACAGGGCAGGGAGTCGAGCTATCAGCAGGGGCAGAGGGCAGGAGCCTGAGGGCATCTGCTGTCCTTGGACAGGGCTGGACCACACACCCTGGGGGAGCGTCAGGGGTAAAACCGGAGAGGGGGGTTCAGGGGTTTTGCTGCTGTCTGTGTGGACTGGTTCTACGTGGGCAACATTAACTGCCATGTGTTCCAGGTCTCACACTGCTGCAGCGAGCGAGCGCTCAGGACAGGTCCAGCACCGCTCCTCCACAGTTAGAACACAAACACATTCTCGTGTTAGGTGGTCATGATTTTCAATACTGCAGCTGCTGCTTCTTCACAGATTCCCAAATAATCTCCCCTATCGCAGAAGTACAGCTTTGCCCCCCAGACCCCATGATCAGAGGCCAGGTTCTCTAACTTCATCAGTGCTGCCAATAACTCAAAAGCACTGCACTCATGACCTGTCCCTGTTCTCTCCAGCACAGAGAAGACAAATTCCCTTCCTGATTACACTAGTGTAATTCTTCTGGCCAGAATAAGCTCCTCTAGCCCAGAAAGAAATCAAGTCCTGAAGGCTAATGTGGCAGCAGGAGGTTCAGCCTTACCCTGGCTATTTTAGCCTGCCACAGCCCTTCTCAGATGAAGACACAAGGCCACAGCGCTGATAATAAGATCAGAAGTGTCAGCTCGTAATTACAGAGAAGAAACCGGAGGAGGTTTAGGGCAGATGCCTTCAGTTTGCTTTTGATGCTGAAAACATCCTGGCCAGCGGTATAGATGGCCTGTAATTTAATCCCAGCTGTGACAAAAAGACATGGCAAAAGGAAGCTGTGTGGTGTTCTGAGGGCAAGGGGAAGATGCAGTCAGAGGAGAGCGAGGTTTAAACTGGAACTGGAGCTGAAATGTGGTGGAGGCATGAACGCTCACCCCAGCTCTCTGGGCCTGTGGCCCAACCAGCCTGTCCCTAAAGGGAAAGGGGGGGTTGTGTAGGGTTTGGTACAAGCGAATGGGGAAAGGAGCAGAGTTTCTACTCAGGAGGTGTGGAATACGGCTCTGTTTTTCACGTTACAGCTTACCACCATGCATCAAGGGCTGCTGGGACATAGGAAGAAAGGGAATAGGAAGTTTCCAACAGGAACAAGCATCCTGCCCTGGAGCCACCTGCCAGTCCTCCCCGCAGCAGTGGGGAGAGCAGGCAAGAGGAAGGGCTGCAGGGCATGAAGGTTTATGGAAACCAGTGGGAATGACACAACCAGTCGGTCATCACAACTGAACTGGTGTCGGCTGGGGGGCAGTGGGATTACCGAGGCTCTAACATGGAGAAAGACAGATGGACAGTTGTGTTTTCAGTATAGGACCGGAAACAGAAACAGTAACGGGTTTTGAGCATCATGCTGAAAAAATTAACACACAATCAAACAAAAAGGGGCATGTTCTCATCTGGTTGAACTGGTTTAATAATCACTTTGAAAAATCCACCCTCTATGAACTCTAATTTCAGAGACGTCTCTGCTCATTTCTGCTCTTAGCTACAATGACTGTTCATGCGTACGGCACTTTTCAAAGCAATTTGAAATAATACGTCTTTGAGCCTAAGCAGTGTTTTACCAACGTGCCGATGGATAGTCTGAGGCATGGCAGGAGAACTCAGCTTTACAGGACAACAGAATGGACTCACAGGGTGCGAAGTTCCATCAGTTCAAACCAAGATATGGATAAGCATCTTCTTCCACCTTCCAGGCTCTTACAGTGCTCTCTCTTCTGCAGGCCTGTAGAGTACATTTAGGCTGTAATCTTGTCTTTCTTTTCCCCCAAGGATGGATGGAGATGGCAAACTGGTTTGCTGGTGGATCAGTCCTCTGACCCCTCCATAGAGCAGCTAATGCCAGCACAAAGGAAGTGGGAAGAAGGGAGGAAAGTGAACCCATCTCAGCAGCAGCATGGGCTCGTATCAGCTTAAATGGCAGAGTTAACTGGTATAGTGGGACTTGCTTCAATTCACCTTAGTTTGTAGCCGTACAATTTTCGCAGCTCCCAGACCTTTGGAACAAAAATCCCCTTTCTGTCTAGCACGGTTTCTCTGACTAACAAATTCACCAAGACAAGTATGCTGAAGCTGACCTTTTATGGTGGTGAGCTGCCTGACCCACCCCTGAGGCAGCACGAATCTTAAATCTTAAACCAGGGGTTTAAGCCTGACCTAGTAAGATAAACCACAACTGAAGTACCTTTACTTGAGTATGCCAAGGTGCAAACTGCAGTTGGTTAGAAGCTCACTAATAGATGGATTACACTTGATTTGTTTCCACACCCTCAAACTCTTGCTCACAGGCTCCCCATACACAACCGAGCTAATAACTCACTACGTTTTCCACCACGGACTCACATTTCATCTGCACCCCCATCCCACAGGAGTTTCTCTTCCTCCTCTCTTATTTCTTTTTTTCTTTATATGGCTAAAGAACTTTTCGCTATTGTTTTAATTTCCCTTGCAAGGTCGAATCCTGCTTGGCTTTTGGCAGTTCCTCCTATGCCTTTGAGGTCAAAGACATAGCTTGCTTTGATGATCAGGCTTTTTTTTCCATCCCTGATAAGTCTCTGCTTTTCCCTTGAATAAGAGACTTGACCGGGCTCATTGTGCATCCCACAGGATTCATCACTATCCCCTCCAGCAGACCTTGTATTGAATAGAACCAGTGCTTTAGGACGGTCTGATCCTTGCAGCTATTTTTTATTACTTGGGCATCCTCTTTGAACTCCCCAGCACAAGATTTAGTAACGTATCTCCAGTCTTCAGGGTGAGCGCTAACAGAGCCTTCACTTATCTTCTGAGGAGACTCATGGCTTTTCAGAATGGTGCAGGAAAACCTACCCTCTTGGAAAGCTGCATTTCCACTCGATTTCAAACAACATTTCTCTCAAACCCCCATCACGATCCTTCCCAAGTACTAATAAAAGAATTTCTTGTGTGGTTTTAATCACCTCATTTTCCGAAGTCCTGCAGCTTGGAACAGGATAGTGGTTGAGGTTTAGCGAGGACAAGATGGCTGAGTCATACGTGTGCCCAGACCGTGAGGGTGATAGGAAAAGCAGACGCACTTGTGTCAGGGAGATGATGTCTACACTGCCCACTGTTCAGGCTCCTCTGCTGCTCACCAGGCTGCCCAAGCACATCTTGGCCAAGGAAGTCGGCACGTTTTGAAAGGGTGATCCAAACGTAAGAAGCACAAAAGGGAATTCTGGGCCAGAGAAAGCGAGGGATGTGAGTGAGCCTGGCAAGTCAAATCAGGGCTAGATTTGCTGCAACTTCATAAAGGAAGTGAGTGACAGCAGAAGCTTGATAGCCCAGGAGATAGTCCACACCACCCTGCTGCATCTTCTCCTGGCTGCGGCTCAGCACCCGCATGCAGGTTTTCACGGGGCAGCTCAGGGCCCACCTGTAAGTGGGGAGAGCTCCCCAGAGCGATGAGCCTTCGGCTCCTCCAAAGCCCCAGCTCAGCATGGGGGAGCAGGGGAAGTGGCAGCATCACTGTCCCTGTTAACGAACTGCCATTGCTGCAACTCAGCCCTCGGACTGGCACTGCTAATGGAGAGGACATTGACGGGGAACACCCTTCCCCTCCCACCACTGCCTTAAAAACCCGCTGCTGACAGACTTCAGGATCTGGAAGGTGCTATAGGGACAAGCTCATCCCCCACCTCACTTGTCCCCCATGCTGGGCGCAAAGCATCGGGTGAAACGTTGTGTCATCCTCTATCAGACACCCGAGCCGAGCAGGTCTTGCTCCGGCACCTTCCCCAGAGGGCCGTGTGCTTTCCCAACACAGCCACTTCTTGTTTGGTTTTCATGGTCTTGAGCTGCTTCCGTGTGTGCTGTTTATGCCTGGATTTAATGGGCATCATTAAAATCCTCCATTAAAATCCCATAAATTAATCCACTGTTTACTTGCCCACCCAGAGACTTGTTTGTTCTTTTTGGCTAAATATTTTGCACGGGTTGTCAAGCAGCTTCTTCCTGCTTCTCCCAAAGCCAGGTCAAGCCACTTTCTGGACTGGTTCATGTTGGGAGGTGCAGCCACTGCTTGCAAGCCAGGCTTCCAGCTTTGGAGGACTGTCACAGTTGGGCCCACAAAGCACCCCACAATTATCTCTGCCACAGTTGGCTTCGAGAATTTTGCTCAGTCAATATATCTCACCCCACTCTTGGCCTCATTCTCTTCTGTTTTGGGGTAATAATGGCCAAGTGGGGAACCGCCAGTGGCTGCCATTCGCCAAAAACACAAGCGGACAAGAGGTTATGCCTCTTCCTCCCTGGGCCAGGATCTGCTGCTCCCGTCTTAACACTGAATATGACTTAACCTCAGCTTACATGACAAACAGATGCATTCGATTCGCCGAGATTAAGTGGCATCTGCTTTTTGGGCCTGCTGTGTAAACAAGCTCTCCATATAAAAATAAATATGCCTATGTAGACATCCCCTTTACACAGGCACAAATACACGTGATATTTTGTGGAAGCCCAGAGTAATTTAGGTTGAAAGGGACCCCTGGATGTCACCCGGTCCAGCCCCTCTCTCAGGGGAGCGCTAACTCGGAAGATACGTGGTGTTGCTCACCAGGTTTTGAACTCCTCCAGGGATGGAGAGGTCCCTTAGTCACCCCAGTGTAAATTTGCCTGCGAACATTTGGGTCATTTTACAGACAGCAAGTTCTCTTGGGCAATTTACAACCCAAACGGATACAGCCAGTTTAAGGAGTTAGTTATTACTCAGGCTTTGGGGAGTCCTCCTTCAAGGAGTGAGACGCCTACCCCCATGCACCACAGAAACAGCTATTTTCAGTCCTGTACGGTGCCATGTGTCAAACTGAGTGTCACTCCTAATAAGATAATTAGACACGTGTAATCAGTTTGCTCTGGAATCTGAATCAGATACAGTTCATAGATAAATGGCTTCATTAAAAGAGAATAATAGCCACAGGTTAAAAAGTCCCAACTCGGCCAAGTTGATTGAGTGCTGTTCTGGGAATTAGAAGGCATGAGTTTCATTCCTGGCTCTGCTGTTGTTTTTTCTCTGGGACCTTGAGCAAAGTCACTTCACCTCCCTCGTGCTTCTGTTTCCCATCTGGAAAAAGGACTATGTAGAGCATGTAGCGATCTGCAGGCCAAAGACT
>NW_010390359.1:612-4329 GCF_000710305.1 Buceros rhinoceros silvestris | reverse complement strand
ACACTGAGGTGAAAGGGATGCAAGAATTTATTATTGGAATAAAAAATTACAGACCCTTACTAAATAACAGAAGCGCCTTTACTTTCTCACCCCCTAATTAAAGGGTGATTACGGCGGGGAGGAACAGAAAGGTTCCAGCACAAACAGCACCCTGGTTTCCAAACGCAGAGCACTGCTGGACTCTCCCCACTCAGCGCACCAGGCACTGGGGAGAGGCTCAGTTCTGAGGAGCACGAAGGGCTGAATTTCCTTTCCCAGCCAAAAGGAAATAAATGAAGGAACAGTTTGGTGGTGGTCCCTTCTTTATGGAGCCAGCAAATACCGTCAGGGGAAAAGATAAGCTTCCAGGAACTGGGCTTCATGAGGCCGTGGAGAATCAAGTGAGACAGAGCAGCAAGGTTCAGTGGAAGGGAGCTCCAGCAGACACGGTAATTGGGTTATAAGGCACAATGAAACAACGAGGTTACGCTAAATAATATAAAGATTTATTAATGTGACCAAATTAGAAAGGCCAGACAAAATGAACCTTTAAATATAATGAGAAATCTTGTTTCCTTTGGCAGCGAAGCCGAGTGCAACACTGTGTGCTGCTGAGTGAAAACAGGGAGCGAAACCGGCTAAACCCAGCCTCAAAACTGGCCTTTCCTAGCAGACACCCTGGGCTTCAAGAGCAGCAAGTTAAACCCCAGAAACATGACCAAACCCTCCTGTTGTAGTTTAAAGAATCTGTGCTGTTCATGAGGCCGTAAATCAGTCCTGCGAGCCAAAGGCTTTCTCATGTGATGTCTGTGGGTTTTTAAAACTGTTTTTCTCACCAAGAAACAGGGAGGCCTTGCACAGAAAGGACCCCAGTGGACATATTGCTTCGCCGGGGTCTGGTTTCCTCCTCTGGCGCTGCAAATCTGTCCATGTGATCTCTAGACACCCAAACTGAGCGGATGTTTCAGCCACACGTTATCACGTAGTTTGGGATTTCCTGGGCCAAAGACCGTGGTCAGCCTCATGCCATATGTGATCTGACAAGTCGCTGAATAACGGGTCCTGTGAATCCTCGGCAGACAATGGACTATTTCTGTGTGTCCCCCTCACTTGCAGAGTACACGGTGATCAATGAAAACTGCCCGGGCGCCGAGTGGAATATCATGTGTCGGGAGTGCTGCGAATACGACCAAATCGAGTGCGTCTGCCCAGGACGGAAAGAAAGAGTGGGCTACACCATCCCTTGCTGCAGGAACGAGGAGAACGAGTGCGACTCCTGCTTAATCCACCCAGGTATGCTCAGGGCCGTGCTGCCTTCACACTGCCTCGTTGCCCAGGCATCAGCACCTGATGGTAGCTGCTGGGCAGGGGAGTGGTGAGGGCAGGGGAGTGGTGAGGGCAGGCGCATCTCACCGGGGCATGGGATTGCCCCGCATCTCCTCTGGAACTCCCTCTGCCACTCTGCTGACTCTTGCCAAGGTGCCCCTGCAGCAGGTAGAATTGCTGCTAGAAAAAACCCCCGACACTTTCTACCAGCAGCATTGTCCTTAGGGTGTCTTGGGCAGGCTTGGGAGCTGCAGCTGGCTTCACACAGGGGTGTTTTGGAGGTGCTCTGGGATGATTTGCATCCCCGTAGTAAGAAGGGAGAGGTGACTTGGAAGTCCAGCTAGAAAGGAGGGAAGGATGAAGTGAAAGGTGAGAGCAGGAGGAGATGGGACCAGGTTAAAAGACATCAGAATCCCTTGATCTGGACCCGAGTGGCACCAGCATCCACATCCAGACTCCTAAGAGAGGCATTAACAGTTGGAGCAATGAGATTTAGAGGTTTGGACACGTCTGACTGTGAGTTTGGCTCCAAATCTTGGAGTCCAGGCTGTCTAGGGTTTGGGGCTGGAGGCTGGGCACGAGTCGCAGCGGGGAAGCTGTCAGCACCACGGCAGTCACTAACGTCACTGGCATTTACAGCATTTACGAGCGAGAGGCTGCTCCTCTCCCCACAGGACGATCCACCTTGGCTCTCCCCTAACACAGCGGCTCTCCTTTCAGGCTGCACCATTTTTGAGAACTGCAAGTCCTGCCGCAACGGCTCCTGGGGAGGAACGCTCGACGACTTCTACATCAAGGGGATGTACTGCGCAGAGTGCAGGGCTGGCTGGTACGGAGGGGACTGCATGAGTAAGTGTCCCACAGGGGCAGGGAGGGGTGGGACGGAGCCAGAGCTGTGCTGCGCCTTTCCAGCTATTCCTGTACGGTGAGTCCTGCACAGGGCACAGGCAGGAGAGGGCAAACACAACCAGGCAGATCTGCAGTGGGGAAAACTTCCCTCGCAGGGCTCATCTGCTGGGGATTGGCCTGGGCCCCAAGTCACAGGAGGTTACAACCCGACTAAACTTCTGGTTTGTTTTGGTTTATTCTAAAACTTTAACTACTGTGACTCTGGAAATCTTCCGTTCTCTGCATTTCTTGGACATACTTCAGCGTAACAGATTCCCCAGAGGCCTTCAGCAAAGCATAAACATTTACAAGCGCAACAGCTATCTCAAGATATCTGAAGAGCTTCTCCTCTGTCCTCCTTCAACCCCTGGGCTGCAGGACTGGCCCCGGGGCAGTCCCAGAGCTCCCTCCGTCCTTCGCACAGCTCCAGCACACTCCAAGGCAGCTCTGGAAAACTGCGTCTTCAACAGCGCTGTGGGGGACCACAAGGGCTGCAGGCTCTGGTAGCGGTATCTGAAGGTTTTGATCCTGACAGCTACACGCTGTAGTCATGTATCTACTTCATCACTGATTGTAAAGTGACAATAGCACCTGCTTTCCCAACACAGCCCATGACCGTTCAGGAAGTGAAAGCCATTGCTTCAAACAACGGAACATGGGGCATCAACGTGTTTCAGCAACAGGGTTAACTAAACACCGGCGCTTCAGAAGTTGATAAAGCGAGTCCGTGGCAGTTTACGGGGTGATTTCTGGTATCACTTTAAAGTCCCGTTTGCTCTGGGTTGATGCTCGAGCTTCCCTGGAACCTTCTGTAAGAGCAGAGCGGAGAAAGGATCATTAGCTCGTCTGATCCTTCCTCCCGCTGCCTGGGCAGATCGGTTGCCTGCAATACATCTCAGCCCGCTCTGCCTACTCGTGTTTTAAAGCACAGGCACCCGCACACTGCAGCCTGGGTGGGCATTTCTGCAGCACTGAAATTTTGCAGAGCTTTGTGTTATCATGGTTTTCCTACTTCTTTCGAGGGAAGCAGCGTGCCAGTGAGGATGTGGCCTCTTCCACGTAGCTCCGTAGTTCCGTGGTACTTCAGAGGTGGGGGGGAGGGGCAGACAGCGCTACTGTCTCTTCCACTCTTAAGGAGGAATGCGGGGGACAGTCGTGACACCAGCACGCTCTGGAGTCTCCCTGCCCGTCTTTTGGCCTTTGCCAGGCATGCAGAGACCGTGTGTCCAGAAAGCAGCCTATAACCATGTCAGGTGCTGGCCTGCAGGCTCACAGCTATGTGGCTTCGTGTCTGGAGGGTGGCCAGAGAGTGGCCTTTGAGCAACGGTGTGCACTGCGTGCTGGAGCCAGGGATGTGCCACCACAACACATTTTGGAGAGCGAAGGAGGAAACACCTCTCTTTGGTACCTGGAACTAGCAAGCACATGGACAGCCCTCAGGCAGCAGGCCCAGGGCGGTTCTCCTCGCCCTCTGCTCTGCCCGACTGAGGCCACATCTGGAGCCCTGAGTCCAGTTCTGGGCTC
>NW_010390359.1:0-240 GCF_000710305.1 Buceros rhinoceros silvestris | reverse complement strand
CGGGCAGGAACTGGAACACGGGAAGTTCCACCTGAACCTGAGGAGAAACTTGACTCTCAGGGTGGCAGAGCCCTGGCCCAGGCTGCCCAGAGAGGCCGGAGAGATTCCAAACCTTCCTGGAAGCCACCCTGGGCAACCTGCTCCGGGTGACGGGGGGTTCGACGAGATCCCTTCCCCCCGCGCCAGTCTGCGGTTCTGT
The DNA here is from genome assembly GCF_000710305.1 of Buceros rhinoceros silvestris. Lineage (NCBI taxonomy): Eukaryota > Metazoa > Chordata > Aves > Bucerotiformes > Bucerotidae > Buceros > Buceros rhinoceros. The sequence continues at coordinate 41 of NW_010390359.1, read as the reverse complement.
GCCCTGCCCTGGTCCTGCACATCCGCTACCTGCTTCCTGCC
>NW_010390358.1:12393-17576 GCF_000710305.1 Buceros rhinoceros silvestris | reverse complement strand
AGAGGGGGCTGCCGGTGGGGAAGGGCAGGAAGCCCCTCCTGAGAGCAGTGGGTGCCTGGGGGTTTCATGCTGCCTGCCTCGTTGAGAGCCCTCAGCTTCCAGCGTCCTGGAAGAAGGAAGGCTTGAGAATGCGAGGTACAATGTGACCATTCATAAACCTGGGCTGGCCAAAGACTGAGGTTCTTTGTACGGCGGGGGTGTGGTAAACTGTCGAGACAGGGCTTAAAAAAATTTAACCAAAACCTTCATTCTTCTTGGTAAGATGAGGGCAGATCGGTTTACAGCAAAGACCAAAATGCAGCTATTCAGAAGATACATTGCAGGCCTTTGAGAACACTCGATACTTTCGATGATGCAAGACAAGTGAAAAAAAAATTTATTTCTTTCAAACACTGCTGAGCTGAAGCAAATAAAATCCAGGGAACATCTGATATGAGAGTAAGAGTGTAAATCAGTCTTTGAAGTCTTGCGGTGAGTAGTACAGGCCACAACTTTCTTATAAAAATGACAAATCTATTAAAGAAAAGAGTTGCACTGTTGCCTGAAAAACAGGGAAGTTAGTGTCATAATAAAAAGCGTTCAATAGATGTTGTGGCTGTCCAAGCCTCTTCCACAGTGTACAAGTTCAAACTTGTTTACCTAGGGAGCACCTGGTAATTGACATTCTTTCAAGTTCTGTGAGGAAAAGGTTAAGCTAGTGAAATAGATCATGTCTGGGTGAGGGTAACAAAGTGTCTTTAAAAGTTACTCTGTATCGTTTAATTTGTCATAAGCAAAGCCAAGATGGGTTTGTCCAAACCAGGGAAATCCTTCCTTAAAAAGAAGTTAACTGACATTAACTGTCTGATGAATTCAGTTGAGGTTAGCAACCCTGTCTGTTGCATTCCAAGCAGAGGAAGTCTTCTGCTTCTCCTTCTCTGCTTCTTTGTAATCCAATAAGCTTCACCAGGGGGAAAAAAAAATGCTGCTGATTCACACACTCCACAGACAAATGTTCTGTCATTTCGGACTCCGCATTGGTTTAACTGAGTGCAAAGTCAAAGCAACCTATTATACCTTGATGAAATTGGCTGCCTCTAGGGGAGAGCCTTGCCTTCCAAACTTTCTGTGGGCATCCAGCAGTATTCAAAAGACACCTCTGCTGTGCAAATCCCCTCGGCAAGCCCACCTCTGAGCACAACAAACTCCAAGTTACAGAGCAGCACACGGCGTAGCCACAGATTCTGCCATTACGCTAGCTTGATAGGAAGACTTGTGGATCAGATTCCTCACTCGACTGAGGAAGTGCATCATTTTGCAGGTAATTCCTAATGAGAACTTGCTCCAATTCAAGCGTGTTTTCAGCAGAGACACTTCTGGTTGAATTTTTGTCCGTTCCCTCTGATGCCAGCCAATGACTCCACTCCAGCACTGGTGAATAACCTGTCTCTGCTTGTCATCATGCTGTTAGTGCAGCAGGTGGCAAGTGAAGATATAATCCTTATAGCACAGTTATCACTGAGTTGCTTGCATCCACATTACTGTAGAAGATTCTGGCTGCTTTCTGCTGCTGAGATTTTTGAAACCTTCCCAGCTTTAGAACATCTGGCAAAGATGAGAGGGTCTGTGTAAGTGACAGGAGAGTGTGCATTTGGCAGATTAGGTGTTGCTACACACACAGGTGTTTAGATGCACAGTATCACTGTGGCAAACTGCGTTCTGGAGGGCAATTGTGAGGATGAAAGAGGTTTTTTTGTAAGTTCAAGAAAATGTAATGCTGTAGGATATGGCAGAATATGGAATTCACACAGAATATAGTGAATCATTAGTTTTGTAATAAATGTAAACCATCTTATTGTTCAGATATCATTTCTGGCTTGCTCTTTCCCAAGCACAGTTGTCCCAATCAGAGCACAGATTTTCAAACAAGAATTTGAGACAATAGCTATTTGAAGTCAATCCTGGCCGATCACACAGAGAAAATGGGCAATGTTCAGGCTGCTTGATTTGCTGTTTGACTCCTTAGTGTGTAACATGGCATGGAAAAATATTTTTATGGGCAAGTTGGAGAGGAAATTTCTGATGTTTGTAAAAAAAGAGCAAATAAATAAACCTTTGAGATAAATGTCCTTGTTTTTCATTAGCTCCTTTAGAAAAACCTAGTGTGTTCTTTTGGTGGTAACTATTATGGGGAATGTAATTAGACAAAGAATTTTAAATTAGCTTTTTTTAAAGCATACTTGCCCATCACAGTAAGTGTTTCTGTTACTCATTGTCTTATGTTTTATTTCTTTTAACACTGATGATATGGATCTCCAAGGTGAGCAATGCTTTGATATAGTGTAAAAGGAAATGACTGTTCTTTATTTCTGCCATCATTGTAGATGGCCATTTAATTTCATCACTTGATACTCATCAAACTTTATGTACAGGAATTTGAAGACTGGCTAAATAATTTAAGAGCACAACCAATGTGAACCACTGATTTCTGTTCCAGAGTGTTTTTTCCGTTCCGCATCGGTATTTGTAGTAATCATATCTATCAGGCATAGTAATTAAAACTTACATTGTTGAGTATCCAGTGTTCAAGTATTGTTGCTCAGTGGTGGTAGTGAATCATCTAGTAGCACAGTAGGCATGATTAGGAGCCATTATTAGTTGGTTGGATTTTTTTATTTTGAGCAATAGAAAATGACTTGCTAAATTATTAATTCTGTAGAGCACCCCTGTAGAAAGTTTTTTACATTGGACGATAAAGAGGATTTTGCTACTTGTTGTGTTTATACACACATAAACAAAAGATGGGGCTGCTGGGGATGGGTGTGTTTTTGAATGCTTGCAGACTGTCTGGGTGCTTTAACCTTTAGGCTTAGGTGCCTGCTTCTGAAACACAGATGGTTTACTCTCCCACCCCTGAGCTTGCGGCAGCTCTGTTACAGTTGTGTGCCTTCTACTCTAGCCATCTCTTGGCCTTCTTGTTGCTGTGATCTATCACGTCTGCAAATTCATCACTTGAAACTTTTTGACTTTTTCTTTTTAAAAGTTGTGTCTCTTTCATCATTCTAAGAACCCCTCTTGCCTGCTTCCTCAGAGTTTCATGTGTTTTGTAAGCCTGGCACAATACCCTGATCCGTTTCATTGCCGCTTTGCCACTTCTGGAACATGGAGGACACTGATGTAACTTACTGGATATGGACTGAAAGAAGTCTCCTTGGAGGAGACATTTGACCTCCAAAGTTTTTGTGTCTGATAACAGACTTGTTGCCAGGAGTCAAATGCAAAGCATTTGTGTTTCTATGTTTTAATGTAAAAGAGCGTATGGTGACAGTGGCATGGGAGCTGTGTTTTGAGATTTTCTTCTGTACTAAGGACTGGATAACAATGCAGTACAACTGAAATTAATGATACGGAATGTTGCTATTAGTATATTAGTTTGAACTGCTGTGTACATTCTGTATATCTTTCTATGCACAGTATATATTTCTCTTAATTGAAGGCTGTGCACTTCAATTCTCTTTGTTTTTAATTCTATAATGTATGCATTTGTTGGCTGAGATCTCCAATTTTATGTAGTGCATAATTGTTTCTGCTATAAGAAGAAAGACTGATTTTTTTTTTTTTTTTTGCCTCTGGATTCTCGTTTTAGTTAGCTAGTTTGCAGTGACTTCTTGGCAAAGCAGCTTTTTTATTAGGAGACTAATTGAAGATAGCACGATCAGCAAGTATAACTTCGTTTTGTGTAGTTGTAACCTGTTCGCAGGTGATGGTTTGTTATGGGTTGGTATTCGGTCTTCATCTAATTTTAGATGCTGGACCGTCACCACCAAGTTATGGAGCTGTATTTAAAAACCTGAACATCTGTTCCTACCTTGAGTTTCTGTTTGTGTTAAATCTGAGCTCAGCTGTGTATAGAAGTGGGACGTACAATCACACAAATTCATAACTTCCAGTGAAGTTATAGATAAATCTTTGAAGTGTTTTTCCGCAAAAGAGTGATGTAGCAGCAGTTCTTGAAGCCACAAGTAGATAGCATTTTCCTGTTAGCCCTACTTTTTGGTGTTTCACTCTAAAACTATGAACAGCTCTGTGCTAGTACTCCGTAGATGAATATCCTCCCTCTTTTTTAATAAATATCAGAAGTTATTTCCTTTCCAGCAAGCGCTGATACAATGATGAAAGAGATGATAGTGCGGGTATCTTGCAATATGTTTGTAAGCAAGAGAAATCAAAGCAGCATTACATATACCACTAATCCTTCCTACCCCTCTCTTTTTTTTTTTTAAGCCTTCTCTTCGTGTTTGATTGTTCATGCTCTGTCTCATTATCTAAGGTCTTGATCTTTTAAGAGCAAAGGTCATATAACTAGATACCGTTAAATCTTAAGGGAATTCTGAGCCTTATCTTCCTGTGGGTTCCTTTGCCTTAGATTGTGAAATGTGTTTGGCAGCAGCATCACCTCAAGATATTTGCAAAGGAGCTTATGATGAATAAATAGTTTGAAGAAAGTCTGTAACCAGCTTTGTTTAATTTAAAATTATATTACAAAAATCCCATCTTTTAAAGTAAATTCTTTAATAAGTAGCTTAGAAATAGTACTTTTTTTTAAAATACTCAGAATGTATGGTAACTATCACAGTTCTGGAGACTGGAGATATTACACGTAAAGAGGAGTGGTTTGGAGGCGTGTCTGCTGAACTGAAATTTGGATCAGACATGCATAGCTGGCAATGAGAAAGCCTCTGAAGAATTAAAGATGAGCCAGTGTTTGGCTGTTTTATGACAGAAACCTTTATCTCAAAGAGAGAATCCATTTTATTTCAGATTTAAATGACTTGAAGTCAAGTCTAGCAGCTCTAGAAGTTCATATCTATATTATAGTTGATTTTTCTTAAGCAAGTTGTATTTGAAAGTAGTAGTCATCTAACCCGGCAATCCCATGTTTCAGAGAAGGAGCACGAGGGATGTGGTTTGTTATGGGTGGCTTTTGTAATTTCTTTTGTGTCCTTTGATCTATGGTGCAGCTGATGGATTGGGTATTGTTTTTACTTTCATTGGTCCATCTCCAAGTCTTTCGTTGTGCCTGTGAATAAGTTTTAGTATGCTTTGCCAGATCCCCCTTTCAGAATTTAAGACCTAATCGACCACTTCTTTTACAGGGAATGCAGAGGGCAACCAATGTTACCTACCAGGCTCATCACGTCAGC
>NW_010390358.1:8334-12264 GCF_000710305.1 Buceros rhinoceros silvestris | reverse complement strand
AGGAATAAGAGAGGCCAAGTGGTAGGAACAAGAAGTGGTTTTCGTGGATGCACAGTCTGGTTAACAGGTATGCTCATAGATTTGAGGATGGCTTTGTTTTAGGTACTCTTCTGAAAAGCTACTTAGCTGTAGCTCTTTTTTTTTTTTCTTGCCAAGTTGAATGTTTGTGGAATTTAAGACCTTGATGCAATTTTATTATTATTTTTAGGTAGACTAGCAAGAACTTGCTCTGGGAGTAAGTAGTAACTTGAGAATGTATTTTGCTTAGTGTTCTAGGAGCATTGTTTATTTGGTACTGTCTGCTCTTTAATTCCAGTTGATTTTTGGAGTTTTTTTCCTTTTTTTAAACCAGTTCTGACTCTTCTTACTGTCCGTTTTTTCTATTAACAACTGAAACCCAGCTGTTTTTTCTTTAGAGTCTGTATTTCTTGATCTTTTCTGTAAAAGTATCTTCTCTTTGGAATGTTTTTGTCTCCTTGGTTTGAAATAACATTTCAATCAATATAAATCTATGACTTTAGACAGGAATTGCATGTTGGGCAATTGCAATTCATACTGGGAGTTATTTTTTAAATCAGCACTGTGGTTTTTTTCATTGAATTGTTTTGATTGTAAAAAGAGGAGGTAAGTAAATTCTGGAAGACAGCTTTGTTTCGTAACTGTGAAGGGATTTTTTTGTTCTGTGTTTCAAAGTTCCTGGAAGCTTTAATGTATTTCCTTTGGAGGTTTGCTGAGTTTTATTGGTGGTTCTTTTTTCCCAGTTAAAACTGAAAATAAAAAATAAATATAATAAAATGTAGTGTTTAATTAGCTTGTAATCCATTTAGGGCACTGTTGTATTGTGATAGAAGATAGTCACAGAGTAGTAGAGAACCTTACTAACTAAAATAAAGTAAAATATGTTTTTGCTGGTGGTAATGAAAGTGTCTGAAAGGTAAAGCAGTAGTTGATAACAAATCACCAAGAGCCATTCCAAACAGATTTGATACAGGAGCCTGCTGTCATGTGTTTCTTTGGTAAAAGAATGGAGACCTTTCACTCCCTGTAGCTGTCACATAGCTCCACCCTGTCTCTCAGTGCTAGAATGATCTGGTAGGCTGCCTTCCGGTTTTTCCTGGTAATTCATTAATATCTTTTTGAAATAGGTCATGATAAAAGTGTTTTCTCAGTTATCTGCATGGCGAAATTTTCCAGTCGTCATTCTTTTTAAACAAATGTAATCTTAATCCCCAGTTTCCTTTTTTTCAGGAGGAAGAAGGGTGGTGGTAGAATAGTAGGAAAGTAGGAAGGGTGTAAGATACTAAGATGACTGTGTTGGGGAAGCTAAGTTATTGAAGATGTTTGAGCACAAATGTTATGGAGTGAAATGGACTGTAGGCACTGAAGTAATCCATTCTAGAACTGTGTAAACATGAATCTTGAAACTCTTGCTAGGCTTTAGAATAAAAGCTGAAATGGTAGTATGCTCTTTTCAAGGTTCTCTCACCTCCTCAGCACTCATGGGGTGGGAGTGTATGGGAAGTTACTTCAGAGGTCACCTTTCACTTTTAAACTAAGATTTTTTGAGAGCTAAATTCTAATGAATGTCTTTTGCTGTTGAGTCAGAGGGTCCTGTTATAAAAAAAATCCTGAGGAATGTATCAAAAATATAGAAAACCATTATTTTCAATGTAAAATAATATGAAATTTTCAGTTATTATTAAACTTCAGTAAGTTATTTCAAAGACTTAGCTCAAAAGCTGTGTTTAAAAATCATTATTATATAACCATAACTTCTGCATCTCATTACACATTGGAGACCAAATCAGGCATAAAAAGCTAGAGCATCTGAGTGAGTAGCAAGCTGGGTCTGGGGAGACAAATTGCAAGTCAAAGACTGCATCAATGAAAAGTAAATGATGAAGTTGCTGAAATCTTAATTTGGACTGCCATGGTTATTTTCTAGGATGGGGGTTTGCTTAATTGCTACCAAAAGAAGAATGTTCTGTTTCAAACCTTGCTTTCCTTCTCTTGCCTTGCACAAGGTGTATTGCTTGCCCAGTCCAACGTTGAGTTGATTCAACTTGCGAAATCATCAGAGAAATTTACACAGCCTTCCCTCCCAACACAAACAGGAAAAAGGAGGGGAGGGGGGGAGGTGGAGAGGAAAAAAAAAGAAAAAAAGGGAGAAATAAAAGACTAGCAAACTGAACTGGCTAATGGATACCAGAGGTGGTGGAATAATAGAAGCAGGATGGTGTGAGTGGAGAGAGGGGAGGGCAAGAGAGCAGGACCTCCCCTTTGGAAGCTGATTCTGACCCAAGTCATAACATTCAGCCTCACTATGAGTAGCTGTTGCTCTTTTCCAGGCAGCCAGATAAGCACTGACACACAAAACTTGAGTTGTCCAGGAAAATGTAGATAATTTTAGAAGTGATGATAGGTAATTTTTCCCAACTCTGCAATTTTTTCAGAGGGTTGAGTATGAACCAAACCATCCTGAAATCTGTGAGAATCATGTGGGGGCTTTTCTTGAGAGAGAGGTGTTGGCTTAGTCCTTATGTATGACTTGTCCTGGCATACACACATTCTCATGTTTTGAGTAGAATGCTCTGCATCTTCTGGTTATTGAGTGAAGGAGGAACAATGTAATGACTCCCTTAAATTACCCCAAACTGTTGCAGATTTCATGGGTTCCTTTGCACTTTGTGTTTGCTTAGAACATGTTTGTTAGCACGATTGTCATCCTTTGCTGTAAAGGTCTTAGAAGTAATGCTGGGCTGATGTTTTGTGTGTTGTTTTTTTTTTTTTTTTCCTTCTTCTTTCTCTGAAAACTAATATAGATCTGAAAACCACTAATATAGATCAAAACATTTTTCTTTACCCATTAGTGCTATTTATTTTAGACTATTATTGCCCCCTTTTTTTCTTCCTCAAAGGATTAATGTCATCTTTTGAAGATCTGAGTTTTTGTCCAATTTAGGCATTGATTGCTCTAAATAAGTTGAAGCATGTGCTATAGATAAACTCCTGAAATCTAGTCAGGAAAATTACTTAAATACATTTCCAACTTAAAGCAAACAGTAGACTTTTTAGTGCCAACAAGACCTCTCAATTGTTTAAAAGTTTGTTGCCGAAGATTCTGAACTGGACCAAAGCTTAGCACTAAAATTGTCTTTGCTTGTTGCTAACACATTCTGATTAGTGGAGTACCACTACTGTGTGTGAGTCTGAGTGAGTTTTGTTGTGTCTTCAAGGAGTAAGAACAGAGTGTGATTTGGTCTGATCCCATTTCTTTTGTTGACTGAAATCCACTTCGGTGAAATCTTTCTCTTCTGATGCAATTGTAATGCCTTAGCTCTCTGTTGGGTGTTTGAATTTAGTTTGCTCAGGTAGTAGCAACTACCAGCTGAACCATTGGGGAATATCTACTGCCTCTATAAGCAGCAGCAGTATTCAAGGCCAAACTCTTTCATCTACTTTTAAATGCACATTTAACTTTGCACCTTACTCTCCCTCTAGCTATTGTCTGTGTAAAAGGCACTTGGCTTATATTGCAGGTAAGGATCTCCAAAAGGCATTGGTGCTGATGCCTGTCACTCTGGGTTTTTCATACTAGCAGTGGTACATGTACTATAATTTGCCCAAACTTGTTTCTATGCTTATAATATATATTTTTATTATTATTTAATATTCTAGGTCTATCTGGTGCTGGGAAGACTACAGTGAGCATGGCACTGGAGGAGTATTTAGTATGCCATGGCATTCCATGCTACACATTGGATGGTGACAACATTCGCCAAGGCCTTAATAAGAATCTGGGTTTCACACCAGAAGATAGAGAAGAAAATGTCCGTCGTATTGCTGAGGTTGCTAAACTCTTTGCAGATGCTGGTTTGGTGTGCATAACTAGTTTCATCTCTCCCTATACTCAGGTAAATGTGCAAGCCC
>NW_010390358.1:2003-8195 GCF_000710305.1 Buceros rhinoceros silvestris | reverse complement strand
AGGGAAAATACAAAATGTCACTCAGGATTTTAGTTGTAAGAATCCCTTGCTGAACTTAGCCAGAATCAAATGCTTGCTTGTTTTTTTATGACATTTGTGCTTTCTAAAGGTGATTTCTCAAATTTCAGAAACATTAATCTTAAATAAGAAAAAAGTTTGTGTTAGCCCTATAACTGGAACTGTCCTTCAGTCTATTAGGCAGAATTATTAGTCTAATATTAGGAACTAACCTAACCGATACTCCAAGCAAAAGTCATAAAAATACAGTATCTTGTTTGCTGTAATGTGGATTACAGTACTTTATAAATATGAAGGCTAGCATACACTTAGACTGAAGACCCAGTTAAATTGTTTTTAAAAGCAACTTTTCCTTCAGTGAATGAATATATTTTATCAAGAGTCTTAAGTGAAAAATGTTTAATTGCCCTTAGTTTTTTACTTTATTTCAGACTGTGTATACAAAATGACATTGGATAATACTTGAAATTTAACCTAAATCCACGTTCACATTTTGTGAAGACTTTTTTTTTGTTGGTGTATGAGAACATGGATGAGAGAGACAAAAAGGATGTGTGGACAGCAAATATCTTGAAGGAGTGACCCAGGGGCTGTAGCTCAGGTGTTTCACAGCATGAGAAGGTGTTATTTCTTCAGTTATAGTGATACAAACAGTTCTGAGAATAATTTGGGCAACTCAAGATCCTGCAGTAAAACAAATCTTTTTAAGTATGAGGAAAAATATCCGTATTTGGTAAGAGATGGTTTTAGTGGATTTTTTGAAAGTTTTTTGTTCTCTGAATGAAATTGACGCATTGTTTCAATGCTTGACAAGCTTATACAAAGGAAGTAAGATTTAAACTATACACGTCCCGTCAGATAAGCAAATGTAGTGAAATCTGGTGCTCAGGAGAGAAGGGCAATCATATCGGTACCAGCAAGTAATACCTCCTCTGACTTTAGTGAGCTAGGCAGATGTCATTGTTGGGGATGTAAGTCCTAAGATAGGGGAAGGTATAGAAAATTCTAAACTCTATGCCTGAGTTCCTTTGGTGCTTTTTTTGTTGGTTTGTTTTTTAATATATGTATCAGGTTTATGGAAAGTATCTCGGATCTTGTCAGCTTTTACCATGTGATGACCTGTAGCCAGGCTGATGTAGCTTACAGGGCACCAGATGATCGAATCACATTTCTTTTTTCAGACTTTGAAAACTTGTCTACATTTTACTATCAGCTTCTTTAAAATGAACTTTGAAAGCAGAAAGACAATAACAATATGTGGGCACAATCTTTTAGGGATTTTTTTTCTGTTTTCTTTCAGGATCGTAATAATGCCAGACAAATTCATGAAGGGGCAAGTTTGCCTTTTTTTGAAGTATTTGTGGATGCTCCATTGCACGTCTGTGAGCAAAGAGATGTTAAAGGACTCTATAAGAAAGCCAGGGCTGGAGAAATTAAAGGTGAACCTAGACGTAGTAACATCCTTTAAACATAAGCGAAACGGTGGTGTATCTCGATGTACATAAGTGAATGTGGTGAAGTCTTAAAAGCATGAAGCACCCTTAAAAGCAGCATGGATTGGGGACACGATGGAGTGAAAATTGGGATCGACTTCCAGCTTGTGCAGCCAACTAGTAAAATGCATAAGACAATAAAAGGGCGACAGTGGCAATCCTCACATCCAGAAGCCTTCCACAGATTACGTGGTTTCTATTGCAAGCTCTTATGACTGGGGATTAGTCTATCACCTTTGTGTGTCCATTGACTAGATAAAAAGAGCCTGATTCTCTCTAAATCTATCAAGAATTGCATTAATAGGAGTTACTAACTTCTTCCAAAAAGTAAAGCATGATCACTCTCTTTCTGTAAAGACCACTAAGAACACTTCTGAAGAGACTTTTATTTTAAAATTAGGGTTCTATGCCACTTGAATATGATTTCCCATCCAGCCTCGCGCAAGATTTAAGTACAGCCTGCAATAAAAAAAGCTTGAATTTGTGGTCACTCATTGCAAGTAATGTTTCATTTGCTTTTTTTCCTCTGTGTTATATTACAGTTTGCAGAGGTTGATGATAGCCCTTCCTACCTGCATTAAGAAGCAAAGCAGTTTTTAAAGTACTCGCTTTCAGGGGCTGAGTTTGCAGATGCTGTAATGATGTTAAAGACATGCCACATGACTGATTGCTTGATACTTATGGTATTACCAAATGTATCACGTGAAGACCAGGGATAAATAAGGCTGAGCTAAGGCTTGCTCAGAATCAAAGCAAGGTGCATTGAGATGGCATGATACAAAGACGTAGTTCTGTACAGAATCCTTATTTGTACTGTAGAACTTCCTTAATATTTTGTTAATTTTACAAGCCTCATAATGGAATTGTGTTACTTTAGAAGTGGTAATGAGGTATACAGTGCCTGAGTACGCTACAAGCGGGTCTAGCAGTGGCTGTATCTTATGTATCTTATGTATCTCTGACCTATCAGATATACGAAGGTCGAAAATTAAATTAACTTGTTCACAAGGAATGTCAGCAACCATTACCTTATTTTTCTCTGGCAATGGTAATGGGACACTTTCTTTGCCACCTTTTCTCACTCCTCCAGTAGTCAGATACTTGTATTCGTATTTGGAACAGTTACCAGCGTTTCTTTATCACATCGAGTACTGCAGCAATTGATATTTTCCTTAGGTGGGGAATTAAATACTCTCAAAATCAGTAGCTTAAGTCTGAAATGAAAAAATTGAGTTTTAATATTTGCATTTGCAACTGTAGAGGATGCAGATATTCAGCTGCTGTAGTAACTGATACTTCTGCTGCAGATCTAACTTCTAGTGCTTATATGCTTTGCCCTTGGGCTTGATTTTTTTCCTTCTTGTTTATGTATGGCAAGTCAGAATCTCCTCTGTTTCACAGCAGATTGCTAATTAAGTAGGCCAGAACGAGTGTCATTGGTTGCTTGTACAGTCTGTGACCATAGTTATTATAACTATAATAAACACACACATCTATCTTACAATGATATCTGTCTTAAGATATGTGTATTACCTAAACTAATGTAATAGAGTAAGGAATTCCTTACTCCATACGGAATTCCAAACCTAAGTACTACTTGGTGGCATGAGTAAATTTAAATATACTGGTGGTTCAACATCAGGCTTTGTGTTTGTTGTTTTTTTTTTTTTAAAAAGAAACCCAAACACCCAGCAATCACAGCTAATAATGAAGGACAGCTGATGGATGAGTAACGGGGATGATGGGCACAGTTCTTCTGCCAGTGCTCCTTTCTTTATTCACAGTATAAGTCAAATAACTTCACCCACAAAAATGCGCTATGTATGGGTTGAAGAATGCTGAAGTTTGATGCAGTCAGGTAGCAGGATTAGCAGATGGTCTGATAAAGAAAAAAATCTACTGATTTCCCTAAGAAATCCTGTATTAAAGGACCTAAAACTCTTTGCTCTTTCCCGTTGTGTTGATTTATATCTGGAAAACTGCCTGTGATCAATGTTAACATGGAGTCAACTTTTTGAAAAAGTCACTTAAGATTTTTGGTTTATGTTCTGTAGGTTTTACTGGGATTGACTCCGAGTATGAAAAACCAGAATCCCCAGAACTTGTGCTGAAAACTGATTCCTGTGATGTGAATGATTGTATACAACAAGTTGTGGAACTTCTTCAAGAGAGGGTAAGCAGAAATGCAGATATATCTTAGTAACTTTTCAAAGCATTTGTGCCTGCAATCTGAAAGTATGTGCTGGGAAAAAAGAAGACAGTTTAAGAGTTAAAGACTTATACATCTTTAAATTCTAGCTTTTAAACTTGCCCTATTGTGTGTTTCCTTTTTAAACCTAAACATTGCAACAACGTTGATCTCTAAGTGAAATAAGATTTGGACAAGTGTAAAGTTAATTTATATCGTCATAACTAGCGCCTGGAAGGTAGAGAAGGCTGTCTCAGTTGTTACAGAACCAGTAAACTGGTTCCAACTTTAAAATTGGTTGCTAGCATTTGTAAGATTCTGAAATTTTTTGCTTTGTCTCTATAGTGTACAAATTAATGTACACTGCAGATGTGAAGAGACAGGGATGCAATTACACAGTAATTTGAACTGGCTTAATTAGGGGCTGCTGCGGTTGTGTCTGGTTTCCCTTGTTTCTACTGTTTTTCCTGTACTAGTAAAAGTGGTTCTGCAGTTGTGTAATGACCAGTTCAGGAAGCTGACCTTCTTGACATGGCTGAGTTAATGGTTCATAGCTTCTGAAATGGTAGGTCTCTTTTCTTGTTCATACTCTTTTGAAGCCTTGGGGCCTCCTCCTGTTGTCTGATAAGCGGATTCAGCTCACTGCCCAACCTGGGGAAAAAAAAACAAACCTGCAAAAAAACCCCAACAAGCAACCAAAAAAACCTCCAAAACCAACCAAAGAAAAACCCCCCAAAGAAACAAACAAAAAACCCCCAACAACCACACACAGAAAACAAAACAGACAAAAACCAGAAATGCAAAACTCACTGAAAGTGAAGGCAGCCATGAAATGGCTTTATCTTCTTGAAACCATAGACCCAGATTTTGCTAATCTCTGTGTAGAAGAAATGTGTCTCCTTTCATCATCTGTAGTCACAGTGTAGTGGGATAACATTTCAGACAATTATTTTAATTTAGATACTCTAGCAGACAGTTATTTATGGTTGGTTGTGAGGTGGGTGTTGTGGAAATTTAGACTGTAGCCAGTAGCTTGAGTAAAGCTACACCAAGTGTTAAGTTGGTACAAGCAAAAGACATTATGTAACCAGGACAGATTTAATTTCAACCCTCTGTGCCAGTACTGCTCTGGAGAGATTTAGTCTCTTGTATCTAAATTTTCAAGAAAACTCTGTTAATAGATTACTGCTTGCTCAAGGTTGCTTAGGAGATAAGACAGGGCAGAAAACCACAGCAGAATTTCAGATTTCTACCCCAATGCTCATCTGAATATTTTTTGGAAGAAGAAAGGAGAGAGCTGTGTATGAGTCCCACCTATGGGAGGTGGCAGTTCTTGACTGTGGGAGGACCTGTGCCTCCTGCTCGGAACAATTCAGTACATTTCGTAATTGTAGAAACCACTGTCGTGTCTGCCAAGACAGTGATCCCTGAAGTCACTTGGTATGCAGTGCTGAATGCTGGTTCCTGGCCCAGTCAACTTTGCTCTGTCCTTTGCTTAAGTCCCATTTTAGTGCCTTTTTTCTTTCTTTGTAAACAACAGTATCATGAATGCCAAGATATCTTAGTGGTTGCTTACCTTGATGAGAGACAATGAAACCAAGGCGTGGCTGAACAGGCATGTCTTGTTCTCGTGCGACATTAATACAGTGATATCTTGAGAATATAATTTCTGTAGGTTTCCTTTAGTTGGAACAGTCAGTATTTGTGTTCTTTAATAATCCATTGTGATTAGTAAAAAAGACCATGGGCCAGCAGCATTAAAAGTAGTTTGGGATGTTGTTTTGTTTAAATAGCTGTGAAAACCTTTGGGAGGGCATCTGCTCAGAGTATTGCCAACCCTTGAATTCCAAGGTCTTTTTTTGTACTAGTTCAGACAATAATGGCAGTAAGGAGAAGACAGCTGGAACTGTGTAAATGTGTGTGAGATAAATATATGTGTGTATATCTATCTATCTCTATTAAGCAAGAAATTGAAATGCTGTTCTTTTAGAGGTATTGGAATTATTTTTTTCTTAGAATTTTTCATAATACTTGAAAAGAACTCTGAAATTGATTTATCTGGTCTTTTCCAAAAACATGTTCAGTCTTTTATAGAAGAAAAAGAGAGATAACCACACAGAAATAGGAGTGATAAGCAGCTATTGAATCTGGGAAGTTCTTGTATGGTTTTGAGGGTCACCTGGTTTGGTTTCTTTGCATGTTAGTGCAGTAGATACTTCGAAGTTCGTATTTGATTTTTTTTACAGTCAGAAAGTCTTGTGTGGCTTTTGAGCTTGATAAATTTGTTTTTTCAGTCTATGATATTTTCCAGTGAAGTGAGACAAGTCTGGGGCAGGTGTTTGGCCATAAAGATTTCATTGGTTTTGTTCTTGTTTTTTCTGCCAGCAAGCATAGCTGATCTATAGCTTCTTGCACAAAGTTTGTATTTCCCTACTATGGAATAAGTTCAATATTTAGCTGGGAAAATATTTTCTGAAGTCACAGCTCAGGAAT
>NW_010390358.1:0-1907 GCF_000710305.1 Buceros rhinoceros silvestris | reverse complement strand
GGAATGCCACCTTTCTTGTTAAGGAAGTGCAGAATTACAAGGAAAGAGTTTCATTTCCAGTAAGTAACTTTAAACTTTTAACTACCTATGTGTAAAAGCCCCATTCATAGGGACTTTGACTTATGGCAGGTCTGTGAAACTGCCCCCAAACTGGAGTCTGATCTTGGACTACTTCTACTATTTAGGTGAAGTATAAACTTTCTGTCCCATCTTCCATCTCGCTTCCATCTCCCAACAGTTACAGCCAAGTTCTTGTCAAAGTTTAGCATTATACCTGTATTTGGGAAAGTGGTCTTCGTGGTGTCTTCTAGTACTGATTTCCTAGCTGTATTCAAACAATTCCCTGCAATTGGATTAAAATTCTGTGTTTTGGAACAGTGAGAATTTGGAGCAGAGTAGAAGTTAGGGGGTGTTCTTTGTTGTTATGGTTTATAAGGTCAGTCTTTTTTTTAAGATGTAAAGCTTGAGGCTAGTGGTTCCTGGAAAATATGTAGAAATGGATTCTGTTTTTCTGTACATCTGTTTTCTTTGGGTATTGTTTGTTTGTTTTTACCTCAGATGATACTGCAGCTATCACTGTAAGAACACAATGATTCTCTCTGGAGCAAAGTTCTCAATCTTGTCTAGTTCCTCATTCACTTATCAAAAATTTAACGATAAAGAATCTTCTGTATGATCACCTTTTTCTTACAGCAGGCTCCAAAACATCTTTCAGTATTTTTTTTTAATTGAGAAACTTAGGAGGTTAGTATTTTTAATATCTGTAACATTCATGTAGAGCAGGCATTACAGGTCTTCAGCCCACTTTTTCATTATTTGACTGTGAATTAGGTAGTAGAGTATGTATGACACAGTTGATTATATCCAGGTAGTAGCTGGGTTCTGAACCGTTGTTTTACATGAGACTGTTTCCTGTCTCCTGCTCTCAAAATAATTTCAGCAGAAAATTTGTATGAATACAGCTGTTATTTGTTTAGACGCAGTGTTCAAAGCAAATACCTGCAGCAAAAAGTGACTGAGTGGGAGTAACTGGGATTCATAAGACAAAGTGGAGACACTGGGTATTTTATAAATGGTTTATAGTACTGGAAGTAAGCATTCATATGAAATACAGTACAATGACATTAACCTTTAAACTTTGATCTATGGTGACATTGTGGGGAATAACTCACCTTTTGGATGGCTGTTTAAACAAAGTATTGCTCTTCCAAGATGTGAGGAAGTTACAAGACAACTGAAATAAGTTGTTCAGCATTATAAAAACATTTCTCAGCATTATGAAAACATGTGCCCCTGCAGCAAAGAAGGCCAACTGTATACGGTATAGCAAGAGCATAGCCAGCAGGTCAAGAGAAGCAATGCTGCTATTTTATGTGGCACTTGTGAGACCTTACCTGGATACTGTGTCCAGGTTTGTGCCCTTCTCCCTCAACTAGTAGAAGACAGACATTGATGTACTAGAGTGAGTTGAACAGAAGGCCATGAAGATGGTTAGGGGTTGGAGCATGTCGTTGAGCATGTTGTCAAGAGGGGCTGAGAGGAACTGGACTTACTCAGCCTGGAGAGGGCTAAAAGAGGTCTTATTGCTGTTTCTATCACCCCAGTGATGAAGACTTTTCTCAGAGATGCACAAGGGTAGGATGAGGAATAACAGACATGAGATGAAACATGGGAAATTCAAACTAGACATAGGGGGGAAAAACGTCTCACTATAAAGATGATAAAATATTAGAACAATTTACCCTGAGAGTTTGTGGATGCTCCATACTTAGAGATGCTCAAAACTTGATTGGTCAAGGTCCTGAGCAGCCTGTTGTACTGTGACCAATTTTGATCAGGAGGCTGGCCTAGATGACCTCCAGAGGCCCCTCTGTGATAAGGTGTCCTGGGTTCAACATGGAGGAACC
>NW_010390357.1:0-8912 GCF_000710305.1 Buceros rhinoceros silvestris | reverse complement strand
TCCTCCATGTTGAACCCAGGACACCTTGTCATTAAAAATGTTCAAAATCTGGAAAAGCAATTTCTGTCACCTCCCATTCTATTAGAAAACAAGTAAGTATGAAAAAATGCGATGTGTGACAGGAGGAAGAAAACCTTCAGTTCTTTCACCTTGGCACAGGAAATAGCTTCCTGACACATGTGAAGTGTTCTTCTTTTCTGTCTTTACCTGGACTGTCTGTTTAGATCTCTGAAGCTATCTCTCAAATAATATTTATATTTAAAAATGAAGTATAGTGAAGACTTCCCCAGGAAAACAGTAGCCTAAGCTAGTAAAACTCTAGTGCAGGTCAAAGCAATGCCAGAGAAAGACAACACTGTATGATTAAACAGGTGCAATTGTGTTGATAGAGCTACACTCATGTAAATATACACTGATATGGTGTTAGTTTGGTCAGAGAAAGTCTATCAAACTTCAGTCCATTCAGATGTCAGTTGAAAGATTAATGTCCTTGTCTCTGCATTCACAGTACAGGTATGAAGGAATACTGAGAAGTCCCATGTTTGCACATGGCTTAACAAAAGAGTGCCTATTCTTGGCTCTTATTCACTACTCAGCATATATAAGAATACTCCCACACCGGGCTGTAAGGTAATTTAGTCCAGTAAAAAGAGATGCCTGTACTCCAAAGGGCATTCAAAATAACAGTGTCTCACATCTCTAGGAAAATATTTGGTTTAGTCTTTCAGAATTCTTGCACACTACCGTTATTTGTAATCAATTCTATAGGACCATAGGGTCCTAAAGTATAGTTCCCCCACTTTCTTTAATAAGACATACTGATGTTTCATGAAATACTTTGGCAATCTTGCTGACCTATGTAACTTTGAACCTTTTCACTTCTTGCAGTATTACTGTAAGAACATTTACAAAAATGCAGGATCTTCTCTTCCTTTGGAGCTGATCTGCTCCGTCTGTTTGTCTCCCACTTGAAAATCATGCTCCTGTATTTGCGACATCATAATTAACTATTGGGGACATTGTTATGATTCTTCAAAGAGAGGATTCAAACGTCTGATGGAAAGTGAGGGTAGATAAATTCCTAAGAGAACAAAAAGAGTTTGTTTTCTGTAAATGATCTTACTGCAAAGAGGGGAAGGGCAAAGGAGTCATATATTTTGCAATGAAAATAAAATAAAACCCTGATTAGAAACACGAAAACATGGCTAATTGGAATGTGTTTCATTGCCCTAAGTTTTCTGTAAAAACCCCTGCAACTCCTCAAGTTTTAGAAATACTTTTTTGGCTAAGAACTACTCTAATACTGTCCCTTCACTTTAGTAGACACTACTTAAGCTGTATGACTCTATTCACTGCAAGCAGTAAAATCTAACATTGGACAAATCAACAGTACGAAAGCACACTGTGTTTCATATATTTTAACAAGTTTTTTGACTCATCCTAATGACTGAAGTTCATTGTCTCTTTTTGAATATTGGAAAGTAATGAACAGTAGTAAAATATTCACAAGAGCACCTTTAGCCTACAGTGACTCCAGAGTCAATGCCCTGTAATCAGTAATCACTCTGTAGCCTGTTTCTAGTCAGATAGATTCCTCTAAGAGGTGATTCAGAATTGAAATCTAAGTTGCTTTGAATCACAACCTAGGACTGTCTATACAAGTGGTTTAAGAGATTAGACTAAAGATAGATAGCAAGTATAAAGCTTCCTATAAACCTGAATTTAGACCAGTAAGTGTTCTAAACATCAAACACTTAATTTCCTTTGTCTTGTGTTGTTGCATGAGTAATAGAATTAAATTACCAAAGAATGTTAAAACAAATTCCCAAAAGTCCTGTTCCTAATTTCTATAAAAATCAAAGTATACTTGACACAAAGATTTCTATATGATACCTATTTGAATCAAACCTGCATACCTGTATTTCAAGCTCTGGGTCATGATGAAATGTCTTTAATAGGCAATTTTAGGTAGAGACCAGAATAAAAAATAAGCTATCAATGAAAGGCCTATTAGAGTGCCGTGCTTTAACTCTAGACAGCAAGTAAGCACCACACAGCTTCTCACTCATTCCCCCCTGGTGAGATGGGAGAGAGAATTGTTGTAAAATGCTGAGAATGTGCTGTAAAAAACACAGGTCATAAAAAATAAGCTGCCACTGAAAGGCTGATATACTGCTTACTAGGAAAAAAATCTGTGGATGATGCTATTCTGAATAATAATGGCCCTTTTATTCAGGGTTCTGGCCCAACTAGTAGAAAGCAGAGTCTCTTTGAAGCTGAGACCAGACCTCCAGTATCACACATTCCTTTTTTTTCTTTTTTTCTATTTTAAAAAAGGACCCCTTATAGATACTGTTTGAAACAAAAGTTCTGAACTTATAAGTAGCCAGCAATAATGCTCGTTCCTAAATGTGTAACTATGCTCTGAACAATGTGAAATGTCATACATGCCTATATGTTGGAGCCCAGCAAGGACAACTTACATGTTAACCTTGATGGTTCATTGATTGTGACACAAGGCTTGAAGGTGCTGGAAGATCTTGGAACATCTGCAGTTACTTACAACTCATTCTGACACATTCAGTAAAGCAGAGCTTAGTAACAAAACCTTTTACCACTGCAGCTAGGGCACAAGCTGAATAACGATATGCATGGAGTGTAACTCAGTAAAATGTATGGTTCATTAATGTTTCACTGAAAGAAGGGTTGAAAGGTTTTGTAACGCTCTTTTCTAATGTAAGGGCTGGTTCTCACAGTAATAAGGTAGGGAAAAAGCAGGCACTTGACATTCCTAAATTCATAAATGAAAGAATCTTTCATACTGCATGCACAACACAATTCTAACAGGAGTTTACCATAAAGTTCTGTGAGAGTATAATGAGTCCTCAACATTCAGAAGGCAAACATATGTGACTAATAAATATCAATGTCAACATAATGTACATTTGACTAATTTAATGTAATAAAGTATATGTGTTATGCTATACTATATAGCATAGCATATATATGCCATATATACACACGCCATACCCAAGAATAAATTTTAGATCTGTGTGTGCATATACATACAAAAAGTTCAGGTAGACACTTTAGACAGTGTAATTTATTTTTAATATTTTTACTTGCAGGAGCAAGAGGCAATTTAAAGACAACCTATTTATTTCTTAGTTTTTATCTCTTCTGATGCTTAGTCTCATTTTATTAATATTTGCTTATTTATGCAATATTTTCTTTATGATAAAATATGTATGAAATTAGAAGAAACATCACAACTCAGAAATGTAGTTTTATGGACTAGAAATAAAGAATACTTAATAAACTATTAATCTGTCAGAATATTCAGACCTGGAGGCAATTTTGCTTTTGCAGACAACAAAGCAAATTGTTCTGGTTCAAGTATTTTTAGAAGAATTTAATTTACTGTGCCCATTTGGTCAGACATAAATTCTAAGACAAACTGCAAGTCTATAGAAAATCCCAAAGCATAGAAAACTTCTATAAAAATGGCTTATAAAACCAGTTCTGAATACCATGTATCCTCTTTACATGATTCCTTTATTACGAAACACGTTGTGAAAGAAGACATGGTTTAGGTCTGTTGTAGAGAGGGAGCTTATTCCTCTAGAATATTTGCTTGAAATGTAGAGATAGAGGAATTATTCTCAATATTTACATTAACAGAACATTTATAGTATATTATATGAATGCAAAAAGATTCAGATTCATATTATTTACAAGGCTTTGACCTTCTGTTGATTAAGGTGTAGCCTAATGGATGTGTAGCATAATGTGACTGATTTTGCCTAACTTTTAAACTAAAAAGTTTTCTATATCTTCAAGATTTCCTTATTGGATAATGTAGAGGGGAAATAAAGGTAAAGAATGAACTAAAGAAAAGTTTACAACTGTCCAAGTGTTTGGACAGAAAGAGAAGGGAAATGACTTGGAACGTAACTGATTTCTGAGTCCACATTCCTACACTCATGCAGCAAGAAAGGAGCATATGAGCTATCCGACAAGATGTGGGAGATTATTATGGGTGGAATATGTTTGCATTAATTTGGATATCTGCACCTAACTTTCTTGCCTCAGGGTCCCGCTACAACCAGTGAAGATTCAGTCAATAAGTTTCAGAAATAACTCATCTTACCCTGAAGCAGACGTTAAAAAAAGGTCAGATAATTAACGATTTCTTTCATTAGCAATTAAAGGAACAACAAAACAGCTATTTCATACGTAGTCCACAGAATTTTAGATATCTAAAGCTAAGTATCAAAAATCCATCAAAAAACCATAAAGGAACAGGAAGTATCAATTGTAATCATTGACAAAATTAGGACCTCGGTATCTGAAACACTTTGGCCATTATAGGTTGCCATGTTTTATACAATTCCCATTGTACCCTAACTGCCTAAATGGTGCTAAAGGCTAACTACTGTTCACAGTGTACCTGAGTATAAAGGTAGCCATGGTTTCTGATTATTTCAAATGTGACTTTTCAAGGTAGAAAGCAGAATAGAATTTTTTTTTTCCCCAGGGAAAACTGGAACATTTAAAATGTTGTCTGATTTACAGTTATTTAAAGTGTATGTTTTATGGTTTCCCCGG
Organism: Buceros rhinoceros silvestris; assembly: GCF_000710305.1. Classification (NCBI taxonomy): domain Eukaryota; kingdom Metazoa; phylum Chordata; class Aves; order Bucerotiformes; family Bucerotidae; genus Buceros; species Buceros rhinoceros. Next base: position 4,304 of record NW_010390357.1, on the reverse strand, counting down.
GACAAAAAAAAGACACCCAACACAAAAAAGAAACTCAAAGTTTCTTTTCTTGTTCATTTGTGTGTTTACTTTGTAGGAAAGCTGAAAGTCTAATGTAGTAATTGGGCTTCCTACTGAGTGATTAATATCAATCAATGTATAGTAGTTTGCAACAGCCTGGGATCTGGCCCTATGCTTTGAGTTCAACTTTGCATTTTGAATTAAGTTAAAGTATTAATTTAAATTATGAAAAGAGAAGATTTGCAGACCTAGGCAATCATTATCAACCACAAACTATTTCAAAAGATTGGTAATGTCATCAGCCATCCCTTGTGCAATGTATTATATTAATTGCAATTGTTACTATTATTCAACCAGGCACTCTCATGTTGCTTTGTCATGAGTATATTCTTTGACCTAGGACATGACAGCTAAATCTGTAACTCAGTATTAGGGAAGATGTGCACTTGCAGCATGGTTGAGATGTATGAGCATAGCTGCCTGTGCGTGACTTTGAAAGCTTGATCAGTTTCAGTATATCTCTTGCATTCAATTATGGGTCAGTATGTGCTATTTCTATTGACCTTTTTATTGGAGAAAGCTATTAAGGTAGGTATGTTTGTGCAGTGCAGAGTACTGCAGCCATGGGCAGTCAGAGTAAAGTTTATGGGATAATGTAATGGAAATGGGAAAATAATTTGGAGAACCCAAGACCTAAACAAGATAAATATATACAGTAATATTTAATTATATTGTAGTGAAGAAAAACACTATATATGCTATAATTTATTAAATCAGTTCTAAGCTCTATTTAACTTCCCTGACTTTGAGAAGCAGATCAGTTTCCTACAAGTAATGGAAAATATTTGCTATAGTCAGTTGAGGGTTTATTTCAGACAAAGTTGCTGGACCTACTGCTGAGTCCAAAGATTCACTGTCAACAGAAAAGGATGGATTTTATAGAAGATTCCCTTACTTACACTGGTAGAGCAGTAGATATAAGCACAGAGGGGTGCATGTTCTGTTTCCAAAGCCGTATGGAGTTCAGACCACCATCATGCAAGTAAGTGTACTGGCAGGTATAAATTTCCAGTCAGCAATCTGCTGGTTAATGGAAACATCCACAAGCAGAAGCAAAGGGATTATCTGTCATAACTGGAAATATCTACACGGAACTGAGGCCAGGTGTTGGAGAATGGAAATGTTATGAGGAAAACATAAATAACTCATGACAAAGTAGAAATGGGTAAGAACCTAGAGCTGCAATTGCTCCACTGACAGTGCAGACTTTTAAGAAGAATCACAGTAGATTGGCCAGAATAAAACCTGCTTGTGGCTATATTTGACACATGAAAAAATGAGACAAGAAGGAGAAGTGGGAGTAAATCTGACCTAATGAGCTAGACCCACTTACCAAGTTCTTTGGAAGGGATTTAAAGAATGATGTAGCACAAAAAGAAGCATTGATGTGGACAGTGATAAAAAGGTAATGCAACACCATTCTGAGGTCCGCTACAATGAGCAGCACATCTTCAGTCATGAAAGGCAATTGGATTCTTGTTTGGCACATGGTTTGCACAGGGTAACTTTCATTTCAGCTTCTTAGGAGAATGTCTTCAGACATATCATTACCTTTACTGCTACAGTAATTATTAATTTATTTTAAACCTTTACAAACAGTAAATAAGCCTCTCCTCAGGCAGTTTAAAGTCACAGGCATCTTGCAAGACAGTCTTTTGCATAAGAATTACTATGTTTACATATTTTAAAACAAACAAAGTTCATCAACTTCTGGTTTCAATAAAGTAATTGAAAATATGAAAATAGAGTATTTAATAAAAATACAACGGGATGAAATATGTCATCCTAACATGCCTGGGAAACCTTTTTTTTTTCCTTGCCAATAAAAGTGGTTCATACAACATAGAGAGGCTACTTCTGCATGTTATTCAAATAGCATGCAGTTCCAAATGTAAGTATATACCTTATACATAAACTACCTCTTCATTAATGTAATTGGTGGCTGTGGAAATAAACACTGTGACAAAAATCATTATTATTTCAATATGGATAGCAGTAATTCTCTTGTTGCATGCCAGGACTAGCATTTTGGACCCATTTTGTGACACGTGAGCTAAGGAAGTTAACTCTACACCACACCCCTAGAACTACCATACCTGCATAAAAATCATTTTGAAAATTCTAATAAATATTTCCAGAGAATAAGATGACTATATTAATATGCTTGTAAAAAAGGAAGACTTGTGCATGCACCAGAAGTTTGAAAAACAAGTAATTTTCAGCTTTTTACAAACAAAAGAAACCCTTGAAAAGGTAGTGATGATGTGTTTCCTGAAGAGTTTTTTCGGGTATATCGTGAGTGTTAAATAGATACAATCAGGGAATTATATGAATAAGGAAAGAAATCATGCTTAGATTTTCAAAATGTGATTATCTAGTCATTTGGTCATTGTCTAGTCATAGGGGTTTCATTCTCATTCAAATGTGTACTTGTCATGTACTGAAATTTCTGAGAACTTCAATTTTAGTAGTTGAAAATTAATTCTTATCTGACTGAGGCAATGCTGGTTTCATGAACAGACTTCCGTGTTTCACAAGACATTCGTCTCAGTGGTGGAAGGGTGTTGTTTACATCTCATTCTGTGATACTCCACTGGAAGCTACTGGCCCTGATTCACAGCCATGAATCTCTAGCACCCCGTTTGTCAAAAATAGCAAGGAAACAGCAGATACTTGAAAAAGGTTCATCTGTATCAGAATTTAAGGAAAAAAAATATTTTGAACTGGCTATAAACTACCAGACAGAGTAACCTGCTAAAACAGGAACCGAAACATCTGCAGACTCAAAATACTTCTGTGGGAGTGGCCTTGTGAGCATGGAAAGTACCACATTCCTTCTGGAAAGCACAGGAGCTTTGAAGAATGATTGGGATGCTTCCAGCAAAGCGTGTAGGTACTCTGGACATCCACTACACTTGGAATTTGATTTCTGATAAACATGCTATTGTCACCAATCATAAGACAAATTCTCTCTCTAATCAGCCCCCTCTTTCTATTCCAGGAGAAAGGATTAAGAAAAGAGATAAGAAGAAAATAAAAAGTTTGTGAGGCTTCTGTTAAGTTTAGGAAACTAAAAACAGTTTTAATAACAATAGTAAGATATTATACCCAGAACAACAAGAAATTACCAAGTTTATACAGGATTAGAACTGGTGCAGCAAGGGGGGGAACACTCAAACCAGCAGCGATAAAAGAGCTGCCAGTCAGTTCAGTGACGGCGACATGTGGCACGGCTGGGCTGTGTGGGGTGGCCCTGGGGCAAAGCTGCGGTACGCACTGCGGCAGGCAGCAGTGCCGAGCAGCAGCAGGTGGAGCAGTGTCAGCCAGGCCAGCAGCGCTGGCAGTCGCAGCAGTCGGAGCAGCGGCGGCAGGGGGTGGCACTGGGGTGGATCAGCGGTGAGAAAAAGCATCAGCGCCGTGCAGCAGGTCCGAGCGAGATCACAGGCGAGATCACGGCCTGTGGCAGCGGCGAGAGGCAGGGAGAGAAGGTGGGGGGGATCTGACTGTGGGTGAAAAAAGGGGAGCAGTTTTCTCTGCACACTGTTTTTAAGGAAACAACAGTCCGCCAAAAACTCCACCACCAGTGAGATTCACTGACGTACATGGGAGGAATACACTACTGGCTGTTCGACATGTCCATCAAAAACAATCCAGCCCTGTTAATTTTAAACCAGGACAGCTATTTTGAAAGCTAAGAACCTGGAACAGCCAAGCCCCGAATCTCCCTTTCAACTGCAAAATATCTGTTGGTTAGTCCTGGATGCTGTCAACTCTCTCTGCTTCTGCCTGTGTGAGGCCACAGGCTAAACTAGAAACGACTATTTAAGAAATTCAGCTAACTGTTGGTGATATTTTAGTTGATTTAGTAGGTTCTATACAACAAATATTTATTTATCTACTGAGTTTATCTATCTTTTTGTCTGAAAAAGCATTAAAGAGAATCGAACAGACCTGACAGAAACATTCTAAGAGCAATGGATCCCTGGGAAAAAAAGGGACATGAAAACAAAATTTTGGAGGTCATTCTGAAGTATATATTAGAAAAAACGGGGTTCAGTACAATATTGTCAGCCTCAAAATTCTATCTTAGATGAAATCTAACTTTGGAAGCTCACAAAATTCCTGAAAGAGCTACAGTTTCCCAGGCAGCTGAATATCAGCATGCTAATACATGCAGGTTAATTTTCTGAAGATACTGAAGTGTGAGAAACAGAAGCAGAGTGTCCTGGGTTCAACATGGAGGA
>NW_010390356.1:0-1011 GCF_000710305.1 Buceros rhinoceros silvestris | reverse complement strand
AAGACTGCAGACTCTGAACTGTGTTGTCGGGAGCCTGTTCCATCTGAATCGGGTGAGACTATTCGAATTCCCCGGCTGCTTTCGGGAGCTTCCCGGAGTTTCTCCGCAGCTTTTCTTCCCTGCTGCGAGCAGGGGTTTCTCCCCCCGCCCCCACCCCATTCCTTCACGAAGCAGCCTGCCGCGGCGAGTGAACTTTCTGCCCTGGGCTGAGAGCGGCTCCCAAGGCCGATAACTGATATAAACAAAGTTATCAATAACAGCAAAATGGTACCATTCACAGAACCTCCATTTTCAACTGCCATTGATCCAATGTCAAATAGAGAGGTGTCATTCCTCATTGTCCATTCGATAGTGGAGTCATAGGCAACCACCATAATATAATATACGAGATGCACTGGCATCATTACCTACCAACCAACCAAGTAGAGGCCACCCCACTAAAAGTCCGTATGCAGAATAACACACTCTCTTTGCAACACGTGCCATGCCAGTAATGAATAAAACAGAAGAGATTGCAAACAGATAATAGGCTAGGCCGACTGATGATTCAGGCAGCATCGCATACAGCATTTTATCATGAGCTGCTTAAAAGCCTCAATCCAGATCCCACTTAGGTCCATCCCTGTTACAAGAACCACGTTTGTTTCAGTTACCAAGAATATGAAATAAGAAATATTCTCTTTGTCCCGCACACGGGTCATCAATAATGTTAAGGGTCAAGGGACCGAGGTAATAACAACTCCTCGAATTACCTTAACAAATCCTTCTGTCTTGTTATAGACAGAGGGGATTTAGAGGGGAAGGAAGAAATTCACACCTCGGTCTGCATTCGGAACTGAAACAAACTTTCAATAAACAATAAAACTACTTTATACATATGCACACACCGAGAAAAAAGGAAAAAAAACGAAGAAGTGAATGTTTACTCAAACTGTTCTTTTTTTAAGGCCGGCGCTCTGGGCAGTTCTGTTCCTGGCAGTCATCCAGTTCTTTGGCAGGCAGCCAACAGCA
>NW_010390355.1:7572-10409 GCF_000710305.1 Buceros rhinoceros silvestris | reverse complement strand
CTGCCGCCGCCTGCCCGGGGCCCGGCCCGTCCTGCCCCCTCGCTTGCTGCAGCCGCTCGAGGACCCCCGGGGGAGAGCTTCGGCCTGAGAGCGGCCCCAGGGGAGGGACGCGCTCCGCGCTCCCCTTTCATTTCCTTCTCTCATCAGACTCTGAAGTCGGGCTTTACAACAGGTTGCTTTGGCCTGGCCTTGACGCTGTAAAATGGAGACTTCGCTGCAACACGTACTAAGTGCATTTTTAATTTGTGCATTTTTGGGGTGAGACTGCGCTCTGTCAGTCAGAGAAACTCTGGGCAAACTGCAGATACAAGATACCAGTGAAGACCTTACCTTCTGAAACTCCGATCGTTCTTTTTTATGAGTTCAGAGTTACAGCAAGACAAATTTTTACTGTTCTGCTTCTACAGAAACAGAACCTACCTACCAAACCCCCCATACGCTATCTCACCGTAAGGATGGCTTTCCAAGGGAAGAGAAAATGCCAGTTCAGCTGAGTGGAGCACCTTGAACCACAGGCTGTATTTTTAAACGATTTACGCTAGAACAAGGATCTTAATTTATTTAATAAAGCCAGCTCCAAGATGTTGTGCTCATCTTTCACCCTTCATGCTTAGAAGTTTAACATGAAAATTTTTTCAATTAATTCTTAATCTAATATTGCAGAACTTCTTGCCTTTCAGAACCAAAAAAATTACAATTAAACTGTTCCATAAAGTCCACGTAAGCTCTGTTGCAGAATTCTTTATACTTTTTGATATAGTTACATCTTCAGTAAAGTGTGACGTGAATTCTAATGTCAGCTTTTGTTATGACTAGGTTTCTCAGGCTGCAGCAGACCTGAAGCAGTTCTGCCTGCAGAATGCACAACATGATCCCCTCCTGACAGGAGTATCGTCAAGTACAAATCCATTCAGGCCCCAGAAAGTTTGTTCGTTTTTGTAGTTATGTGAACTACTTCGCTATCTCACAGTGGTAAGTTCATTCTTGAATTACGATTCATAAACTGTCCTGTCATTCAAAATAGCTTTCAGTGAGACTGCCTGTATTAAAAGTATTGAGAAGAGACATCTGACTTCAGCAGCCAGTCCTGGTCTGGATCCCTATTTTGGGCCTCTCCTCCCCTATTCTGGTCATAGCTCGGTACTGGACACTTGCTGTTCGTAAGTTTTGTGAGCAGCTTTTAGCTGTGGCAGAGCTTGGGCCGGTTTCCATGGCTGCAGCAAAGCAGCAGCGGGGCCAGGTTCTACTGAGCTGCTGTTTGGACTAACCTGATGGTACAGTCATCTTGCTGTTACCTTCTTCCAGTGCAAGGGTGTTACTTCGCTTTTCTCACATAGGATTACCCGCCTAACAGCACACATGGTGGATCCCTATTGTGGCAGATAAAGCAGACCTCGGTTCTTAAACTTCTGAAGAGCACTTCCAAAGATAAGTTAGTGGTGGTCTCCAGGAAGAGCGCTGTCCCCTACAGGACATGCCCTCTAAGTCAAAAGAAAAAAGAATGTAGTCCAAGAATTGCATCAAGGCCCGTACTCCACTCAAATAAGCTAGTACATAGATAGCAGTTTAAATAACTAGAAATGGTTGAATATTCATTTGGATTTTTATTCCAGAGCTTTTATAGGTTCATTAGCAGTAGTGCTATCACTGTGAGTACTATTAATCTGGCATTCCTTGAAAATTCTGATTATTAGATTTTAGAGGAACCCCTTTAGAAAGGTGGGGTTTAGATCCACAGTAGTCTCACCAAGACTCCTGAGAGTCACAATAGTTTGATTATTTTGCCCACAGTAAATGCATGAGAATTTTACTGCGTCCCTGTTCCCCACTGCCCCTTGGATCTGTTGGGAGTGAGAGCATCATTTCAAAGCACCCGATAGCAGTTAACCATAGTTCACATTCCTTAGAAATCTTACAGTAAGTCTCAGCCTTGAAGAATTCTAGTTTCTTGGCTGACTTACATCGCCCAAAGAACTGCAGCTTGCTAGATGTAAGCTGTTATTTAGACAGCTTTATAGAAAGGTCATCAGTCAGACTGAGTTGTTAAAATTGTTGTCTCAAGCAGGCTAGAAAGCTTCTGAAAAGCGTGTGTGTAAACAAGGTGGTTCATCCTAGTAGATCAGAGTAGTAGCAGTATAGAGCTCAATGCTTAACTGTTTAACAAAAACACTTCCCCCATTGTTTTAAGCAATGAATTAGAGCAGTGCACACTGAAATGTGCTTTAGAGTTCTTGTAGCTCTTACAGTTACTTCTACTGTGAATTTTATCAACTATTCTTATTTTAAAGATATTATTCTGACACTCGTGACTTGTGTTTGTGCTACTCCAGATTTGGCTTTGATCCATAAATCAGGGAAGAAATCAGATCATCTGTAATCATAGATTGATAACCAACAGAAAGCCAAATAAACTGCAATCAGTGACACATACAGCTTGCTGCTGAGCATTGCCACAGTCTAGTAATTCCTGGGTGTGGATGTCAGGAAATAATGTTTCCTTTGTCTCACACACACACGTGCACACACAGGGGATAAAAGGCTTAGTATTTTCTTTCTCAATTACAGCCCTTATCTTCCCTCTTTCTGATTGTGAACAGAGCACTTGTTTCTGCTGATGTTACAGGCAAAAGTCACTAGAACAGCCATTTGTTTCCTTCACTGTATCTCTTTGCAAGCACTTGCTCAAAACAGGCAATTTCTTAGTTGTAATCCTGGTGTTTTCAGTGAGCCAATAGAGTTCCTGTTTGCACAGTCAGCACCACCTCCGTGAAGAGGAAGTGCAATTTCTTATTTACACAGACTGCCCCCGCTTTTCAAATCAAAGCATACGCCTGGCA
>NW_010390355.1:5802-7474 GCF_000710305.1 Buceros rhinoceros silvestris | reverse complement strand
ATTCCTGTAGGCACCAAGTGACTGGGAACACCATTTTCCTTGTCCTTCCTTATAGCAGTTTGGTTTCTGGGAGACACTAAGCTTCAATTCTTTTATGACACTTTCGGTGATCTTCTTGTACCATTGGGGATAGCTTCATGTTTTAAAAGTTTATTTTGTAAACTAATAGTTTGATAAAACAGCTATGGAAAAAGTTTTTTTTTTCTCTAAATAGCTGTCCATGGCAATACTCTGAAGGTGCATGTTCTTAGACACAGTGTTGCTTCATTTAGAACTGACACTCTACATTTTCTTTTTCAGACCTTTTAGCATCTTTTCCTACTTGCTGATGTGCATATGGGCAGAGTGCCTCAAGGAGCGGCCTGGTTTGAAGTCTGTACAAAAGCTTTGCTTTAACGTGCCAAATCTAACTGTAAAATTGCTACTGTCGTCAAACCTCTTACCATCTACCTCTCCAAATGAACTGTACGCTAGTTACAATACTTCTGTTTCATAAGGGAATCAGTTTTATATGCCAAGCAAAAAATAAAAGTGTCTTGACTTAGTCTGGTCTTGAAATTACTGTTTCAAGTGGATTAACTTTTGGGTATGTTGACACCTCACCAGTTACTGCATCGCTCTGCAGCAGCTGGAGAGCATCCACAGGAGTCTGTCTTAAATATTCTGCACTGCTGCAAGTTTGCTGGGGGTTGACAGTCCTACAGAATAATGGAGCTTCATCAGTACTATGTTTAGAAGCATAATGGAAGCAGAATAGAAAAAAAATTTTGGCTGTCAGTTTAATTCAACTATACAGCTGTCCCATATCATACACAATAAATAAAGATGAGTAACTTAATTATTCTTTACTCTTTAGGCAAGTCATCTACTAGTGTAGAATTACTCTTAAAGAGTAAAATGGCTCAGAGTAAGAAAAAGCACTTAGTATAGTTGCATATGAAAAGAAAGTAATTGGAAGAAAATTTAGCTTTTTAGCTGCCAGCCAACATGCAGACTTGAGGTGGAAGAGTAGTTTATTCTGCAGGTAATACCAACTCAAGTCCAGCTATGAGGCTGAACAAGTGTTCTTAAGACTTCAGTGGGAAAACACCCTTCTCAGAGACCTCACAGGTTCAACTGCGCAGCGTTTTTAGATGAGCTAGCTTTATGTACTTCCTGCAGGCTGGCCTTACGAATTCTTTCCTATCAGTGTTTATTTCTTCTTATATACAATATCAACTGCTTTGGGTCTATACCTCTTCTAAATATGACTGTTACAAAAATAATACGCTTGACTCCTGCAGGTAACTTCATCAACATGGCTATTTTATGCAAGATGCTACTGATACGAAGTATCACAGACTTCCTGGATTGCATACAGCTTTCGCAGTGCTCTCTCAATAGTTTTCCAAAAATGGTCTCCTATCACCATACTGTCAGAGAACAGCACACGAAGTTAGAAGGAAGTTTGCAACTTACCTGATTAATGGAAGACCTCAGGGTTTAGCTGCTTCACAGACAAAAAATTGAAGTAGAAATACTTTATTTTAAGAATATCTTTAACCAAAATATTTACTGTCTTTCACATTGAAAAATGTAATTTATGTCTACAGCACAGCAGCAGTCATGGCAAATACTCAGAGACAGCTAAATTACAGGTTGCTCTGAACTATTGCCATAGTTCTTCCTGCTG
>NW_010390355.1:4179-5672 GCF_000710305.1 Buceros rhinoceros silvestris | reverse complement strand
CTGCTGACCTGGAAAACATCACTGTCCTTGTCATGTTGGATTTAGTTACAAACATAGGAAGAAAGATGCATCCTACTTGATGTGCTCGTGTAGAAAGTTGTAACATTTGTAGATTGGCTTGCTGCAGACACTGTTCAGTATCATTATCATCAGTTAGGGGTCTGAGATAATCCAGTTCAAAGTAGTTGTATTTCTGCTCACCAGCAATTGGCAGATAGCTGTCCCTATAAGTGAAATTTTCTTCTGCTTGTGTCCATTTCTCGGCGCTGCAATATAAAAAAAAAAATTATTAACCAGAAAATTTGTGCAAATTGAGGACACAAACAAGGATGACCACTCCAGTTTATAGTAGGGTAGGCAGAGAAATGTGTCAGTTACAGTGTGGTTGAGTTTTTATAGTCAGCCTTTCAAGCCTAACAGGGGAGAAGAATTAAGATTAGTGATCTAGAACTAAAGAATGTGTAGCAGTTATCTGTCTACTGTCAGTAGACAAAGTGTCTTTAGAACAAACAAGATTGTCCATTTAATGGACTACACCAAGAGTGTTACAATCTTCCTTCCGGATAGCTTGGATACTCTCTCCTAAGTCTGTCAATCAACTGCAATTCCATTATAAAAATGACTGGAAAAGTAATTTATCATTGTCTAGAGTAATACTTCCATTTCACTTGAAGATGTGCAGAGGTCAGTGTTATCTCCTACTCCTGATTAACAATTATATAAGTAGCTTCATCATTTTGGCATTGATTCTTACAGTCACCTTGCACAAAACTAGCTCTAGTTAAGTTTACTGGGCCTCCAGTAATGGCTTGTATCGGGGGAGAATTTTTCATATTTGCTTATAACTATATATGTTGGAAAAATTACATTCTGCAAATAAGTAGTTATGGAATACTGAAATTTATCATCCTTGCTATTTTTAGTTTTGATGCGCAATATAGGAGAATACTTTGTGTATTTCTCAAAGTATACCACTAAATATTTTGGTTAAACGCTTCCGTATTGAGAACTGCATTTATGCCGCTTTTTTAGGCTCAGATTTGTGGTTACATTTCATGTCAGATTTAGTCTCCCTTCCCAAGCAGAACTATTATTATTACTTAGACCTACCTTATGAATCCATTCATATTCTCCAAATTTGGAATCAAAGGTTCCTTTTTGAAGAGACCTCAGCTTTAATGTAAAACGTGGCCCAAGTTCTTGAATTCCCACTTTCTTTTCACTCTTGAAGATATATCTTGGGGAAGAAAAAAAAATAAAAGTTAGGAAATAAGTTACAAGAACATTTTCTCTCATTTGTGAGTTTTGTGGAAAACGTCACCTGTGGAATCTGAAAAAGATGTAGTCTCGCTGGTTGTGAAACGTTGCTACTTGTCTTCCAATGAACTGAGGATCATGTGGGAAGAGAGCAGCAAACATGCGACCAACAGAATGGCCGAGTCGCGTCGTAAAATTATTCAGGATTACTTCAGGTACATGTTCTGTGGGCTCTT
>NW_010390355.1:2818-4070 GCF_000710305.1 Buceros rhinoceros silvestris | reverse complement strand
CTGAAATGAAAGTAATAGATAAAAAAGGCAAAGATTGGATCGACTGCAAAATACGCTATCGAAGAAGAGTTTGAAATAAAATAGGGGCCAGCTTCTTGTAGGAGGGCTCATAACATGCCCTAATCAGGTTGGTTGGTTTGGGGTTTTTTTTGTAAACAAAATCTATGTTCGTATACAAATATACTGGTAACATAAGGATCTTCTTATACTAAGGAGAGGTGAAGTTTTACTGCAAATTATTTCGGGCTAAGTAAGCAGTGCTTCCTACAGAAGAGGTGGCGAGGCTCCAAGAACAAGAAAAACTAGGTTTTATTTAAGACTAGGAACTGCATCTACTGAAATCTTTTATACTTCTGATTTTTATTTACCCTCGTGTGTATACTATACATTGGGTATTCCCTATTAATGAAGGTTATAAGCTGCTATTTATTGGCACAACTATAAAAATACTTGGCAGACAGTTAAAGAAATTCAGTAAATAACTATGAAAATATGCTGCTTATGGAAGTAAAACCGTAACTAGTCCTTCGCCTCCTGTTTAGCTTACAAAAAACAAGATCAGCTGAACTGTACAAAAGTGCAACCAGTCTGGACATTTCAAGTAGACTGAACGTATTTATCATTTAACAACAGATTACCCATTTTTTTAAATTTTGGAGTCTCACCTTTATTTCTTTACGCAAACGGACACTACTCATTCTAAAATGAGCAGTTGGACCATCAGGCAGATGACTTAAAACGAGACCATCTGTTCTCCAAGTTAAAAAAAACCCAACAGGTTGGTGAAATTCAGCATGTAATTTACATAGGAACATTTTCTGCGAAAAGCAGTATTAAAGTATTATATCCATAATCTATGCCCAATTTACAAGGTTTCATTATATTTTCAAATAGATTTGCAAACTTGTTAACCAGTGTTCTGAAGTATATTTGTTAAATTTTGTTTCAATAGCTAATCAGAGTTATCTTCTATCACTCATTTATTACTTCGTAATGTTTTATTAGTCAGCAAAATTAAATGGAACTCTCTGGTCAGAAAAACTTGCTACTTAAACTGTTATGTTTACTGAGATAATAACAATCTTTATCCATGCACGACAAACTAAAAAAAAAAAAAAGCCAACCCACTTTCTTTACTAATATCCAAGTTCCATCAGCCATCTGATATTCAAGTTGGCACAGTGATTTTTAACTCAGTAGTTACACTGTAAGCTGCACAGTGAAGAGAAAAAAAATCCAGACTAAAGCAGAT
>NW_010390355.1:523-2650 GCF_000710305.1 Buceros rhinoceros silvestris | reverse complement strand
AGAATTATTTGCTTTCCCTAACAGGCCCAGAGCAAGTACATCTATTTTCATAAATACACAAAAGGATACTTGGTATTTTGCGATCTTCATTAATGACGATTAAATCCGTGAAGTCCCTCGCAATACACTGTGGAATAATTTTTTTCAAAGCCAGTCCTCTGCGATAGTAGACATGTGAGTTTGGTATAACAGTAGACAGCTGTTCACAGAATCTCACTGTTCTCTGCAAAACAGGCGGGGTCAACTGCAGTGTGGTAAATACAGTACCAAAACCAGACACATACGGGGAACTGCCCTCCTCGATGATATATCACCACCAGTACCTCCAGAAACATCTGAAGACAAGCTATTAAATTACTTTATTCGGTCAGGGGGGAAAAAAAATATTTACAGTCAAGGATGCAGCACACCAGGGACACTTTTTTTTTTTTTATAAAGTTGGGTTTTTCCCCCCCCCCAATCACAGAAAAGCAGGAACATTTCAAAAGCATAACCTCCAAACTCACTATTTATTAAGGACATTGGATTACAAAAAGTTGGTAACATTTCAAAGAACAATCTGTCCATTAGTTCAGGCACTAATCCAAGTTTCCAGATAAACTGAGGCGTACTTTTTCCCTGTTTTTTAAACCACTTCTTTTATGGTCTTCACAAATCAGTAATCTCCCTAATTAGGTAATGCAGGTCATTTGCATAAAAGAACATATGCATGGGCTTGTTTTTTGGGTGTTGTGAAGGAGACAAACATTGCCAGAGAGACTGATAGATTAAGCACATACACAAGATTACTGATAGTTACTAAATAAAACAGCAGAAAAGGATCCATGTGAAAGTTATTACCTTCAGCTTTCATCTACCAGTCATAGCATGAAAAACAGCTGATGGCTCACAACTCTCCAAGTAAAACGTACGTACCCCACGAGGTCTGTCTGATGTTGTAATAAGAATCTTGGGAACGGTCTGTCTGTTGAAGTATGGTGCAAATTCATCAGTTGCTTCGTCAAATGCAACCTGGAAGATCAGAAGTCCGGTTAATCGGCCATATATTAAATAACTGAAGAACAATTGTTCAATCTGATCTAAATTCCAATGAAACTGAATGTAATAAGAAAATTGAAATTCATGCAATCTCTCACATAATTACTCATCAAGCATGTGGTTTGGTAAATACTTATTGTAGATAATGAAAGAATGACATCACCCCTTAATGAACATACAGGAAGTAATTAATCAACACTTTAACAGGAGGGCAGTGAATGTTAGGTTTCATCAATCCATTCTATATCCCTTCATGAAAAATAAAGTTAATAGTGTATGCAGAAATTAAGCAGTTACCTCTTCATCATTGGGATCTACAGTTGTTTCGTCATACACTCTCTGATTTTCAATAGTCTTCGGTATGGCTTTTGGAGGTGCCTAAAATAAAAATGTTTATTAACATAACACATTTGTGTAGTTTAAGTGTATTGTGACAAACTCCTTCGTACTACCACGACAGTGTCTTTATTTCTACACAGAGTGAGAAGGACAATTTATTTTATGCCAATTTATTTAATGCCATTTTATTTTATTTTCTTTACAAAAGAAGTTACATCACCTTGATTAAAAACATGCATAGGTATTGGGACACCAGAAAGCATCACATGGAGGAAAAGCATCAGTAGAATAGTAGCATTGCATAATTTCAGTCTAATTAAGAAATAGGGGTTTCAAAAGAAAAGAGGAACTCTCTCCCACAGAAAGTAGCTCTACTTTCAACATCAACACATTTTACCCCGACAGCTGCAACTTAACGACTAACAGCCTTACCCTGTTTACTCTCACTACTCTTGTGATACTATGACACAGGAACTCACAACTGTCTGTCTTCAACTGTCAATATTCTTTTCAAGTAGTTCAGGAAAAGAAGCGAAACCCTTGTTCAAGGCTAGGCTTGGAAACAAGCACACAACTGGTCTGGGAAAGGTTTGGTCAGATTTTATTTCATTTATACAGAAATTACTTACTAAGAGTGTAATTCCCAATAACACCAACACAATGCTGTACCAATTACAGCAGATAGAGCAGGCTTTTCAGGAAAGGCCTGCTTTTATACCATTATTAGCTTAAAACGCCCCCTGCCCCATT
>NW_010390355.1:0-324 GCF_000710305.1 Buceros rhinoceros silvestris | reverse complement strand
ACACACCCCCCGGCTCTGCCGGCTACCGCGGCCAGCGAGCACCGACAGCACTGCTCCACTCGAGCCTGTGGAGAAACCGTTTCACTCACGAAACTGGAGAACCCCCAGCACAAGGCTGGGCTGGGGAACTCCCGCCAAGGCGAGCTCTTCCCCATTCGCGGGGAGCGCGGCCTCCCTGCAGCGGGGACGGCTTCACCAGGACAGGGGGACGCGGCACGCCGCGGCCGGAGCTCTTACTTTGTCCCCGAGGGCTTCTCTCTCCTTTCTCCGCTTCTTCTTGAGGGCCAGCTTCTCCTAGAGAGAGATCGAGGGCGATCCGTTAGC
>NW_010390354.1:16028-35503 GCF_000710305.1 Buceros rhinoceros silvestris | reverse complement strand
GGGCAGCCGGGGCCTGCCAAGAATGGGAGGAGATTTTGAAGAATATGTTTTATGGAAAAGTCATTTTTCAGAGAAGCTGAAATGGCAGGAACTACACCCCACTGTGTATGTCCAGAACAGCAGGAGCAGAGGAACAGAAGCATCTTCTCCAAGGATACCAGGAGGGAAAACTTTGGTCTCATGTCATGGGAAAGAGGTACACACACTGAAAGGATAGATGTGGGCTTCCACACAGAGAACAGAACAGAGGATGGCTCAAATCATAGCCTCAAACATCGCTGAATGCATATGGCCTCAGAGGGAGATCTTGCAAAACCTGACCCATACCAAATCCCAACACCTAATGCTAAGACAGCCCTGAGTGCCTGAGAACACTGCTCTGCACAGGGCTGGGGTGGCAGACAAGGGGCATTCAGCTGCGTGGGGACAGTGTAATCACCTGAACCGTGGTATAACTCAAGATGCAGACAGACTTCATCTAAGAAAGTGCTGACAAAGAGCAGTTCGTCCCATGCAGTTTGGAATTCCCCTCCCATTCTGCAAACACAGCATTTGCAGCACACACCAGAATGTGAGGGATGGGCAAGACAATGGTAAAGGCCAAACAGCTGATCAAAGGTCTGAGCGAGCAAATAATTCGTTAACAAACGAGAAGCTATTACCTCATATTGCAATACAGAGCCCTCTGTGAATTCCAAAGCACCCCCAGTGCATCCACGCCCAGTACCTTTGTAGTCTGGCTTAGGTCTCCAGAGTCCACAAGCCAGCCTGAGGCAGGGTGGTCAGGTCAGACGAGCTGCAGATGAGAGAGGGGATCCCTTCCCGGAGGAAGTTTAATGAAGGCTGGCGAACCCGACCAGAGCAGGGCCAGCGCTGAGCTGCCTGCTCAGGTCTGGAATAGCAGGAGACAGCTGCGGGGAGCAGGGGGAGCTTCTTCACCTTTCCTACCCTCTAAACTCCGTCCCCCTCATTGCTCCCCATGATGAACACTGCTATCAGACATCCAGAAACTCACCTCCGCTCCCTGCCACCCTCTCCTTTTTTCTCTTAATCACAAAGCAGGCACCTGCTTTGCAACTTCCAATTGCAACTTCCAATTTCAAAGCAAGTGCCTGGTGGCAGTGGGACATTCACATGATGTTTTGACCGTGGACAGAACGGTAGTGAAGAGCCACAGTTTTCAGCTGGGGCAATGGCTGGGATTTGGGGGATCAGGTCAGGGAACTAAGAGTCCAACACCACAGCAAACACCGGACTAAGGCAGAGGCCGCTGAATGCCTGACAGAGAAGAGTGAGGACAAAGTATGATGCACTGGGCAGTACGTAGAGGACATGACCTGACTTCTGCGTACTCCACAACTCGGCTCCTACTACACTCACCTTCTCGCCCTGACGGTCTTTCCAGGAGATCCAGCGCTCTCCGTTGCGGCTATAGTCAATTCGGTAAGCACGGGCAAACTCCTTGCCTGTGGCACGGGCATGCCGTCCCTGCGTCCCAATCAGGGTGATGAAGAAGAGCTTATGCAGGTCAATCTGAAGGAACTGTACATCTTCTGGTTGCAACAAGCCAGCCGGACACCAGGCTCCATCCCCCTCTTCCCTTTGTAACCTGAGGGGCAAACCACACACATGAAAAAAATGTCAGTTCCGAGAATCCAGCCTTCCCAGTAATTGAGGAAACTCCTTGAAATCTTGAGAATTGGGAGAAAGAAACCAAAACGGCAAGTGAGACTTGACAGCTGGCTACCAAATACCTCTCCCTTTGGGATGACGGGACTCAAGAGTCCTTTAGCCAGTCTTGCCCCTTTCAGAACAATTCCTTCTGTTTCAGAGATCTTTCATTAACAGTTCAAAGCAGTTTCTTTCCCAGACACATATTTCATGTTGATCAGACATAACTGTGCTACTCAGCAGGTAACTGCATACTGCTTGATTCTAGCACCTTACTGGCAAAGCACACACTCACTTCTAAAGCCCACGTGGTAAGACCTGAACCTCTGCCTGACCACGTCCCACAGCTCTAACACACACAAAGAGGAGCTATCTGAAAAATGCAGAATCCCAGACTGGTGAGGGTTTGAAGGAACCTCTGGAGATCATCCAGTCCAACCCCCTACTACAGCAGGGTCACCAGAGCAGGCTCCTCAGGATGGTGTCCAGGTAGGTTGAAATCTCTCCAGAGAAGAGACTCCACAATCTCTCTGGGCAGCCTGGGCCAGGGCTCCCTCACCCTCACAGCAGAGAAGTTTTTCCTCATGTTTAGGTGGAAGTTTCCAGGTTCCAGTTTGTGCCCGCTGCCCCTTGTCCTGTTGTTGGACACATCTGGCTGTGAAGATCAAGGTGACTGCATGGTGAGCAGAGGGCTGTAGCTACAAGCAGGTGGAGCCACTGAAGGAAGCTCTGCCTCACCCAGGCTTCTGTATGCTCAGCTGTGCAAGCCACAAGGTGGTGAGTTTTAAACGTGAAAAATTAATCCAGACACAAAAAGACCATGTGGGTTTTACAGCAACAGGGATTTCTTAGCAAACAGCAAGCCCTTGAAGTGCCGTTGTCTTTGAGTCAGCGATCCCATCTCTACCTGATGGGATCGGAGATGCCAACCCCTGCGGGTCAAGGCAGTTCCCAGAAGACACTGAAGGTCAAGGAGCAGGCGAGAGGACTTTTGTCTCAAGTTTGTCAGCTATTTGTGCAAGACTTTCTTACGGTGAAGTGGCAAGTAAGAGAAGTTATAGGAAAGGCAGGAAGGGTGACTGTAAAACAGGGCAGACATCTCCAGAGGACAGCTATGACCTCTAACAAAATGAGGTCAGCTCATGCCTTCACCCTGTGGACATCCAGCTGTCCTGGCAAAGAGATGATGGGACCAGATGGTAAGCGACGCGTAAGGTATTTGCAGAACTGGAGATAAACCGTACCTTGGAGGACAAAATACGTCTCCCAACTCTCAAACCCACAGGCCTGTTCAAATGCCATTAAAGCACACAACATTCCCAGCATCTTCGCTCTATCACGGACTAAGAAAATCAAGCACGAGGAGGATTTTATTATTTTGGACCGCCCAAATTCATCACCAAAATGTAAGTATGATAGTAACTTGAAAACCATATCTGACTTGAGCCAAAACTGGAGGCATGTTTGATATCACCACCATAAACAATTCTAAGGGAATTTAAATTTCTAAGTATTTTGTAAATCTTCAGTTAGTAACTTTGAGAGAAATGAAATGACAAAACTAATGAAAAGCCAGGCTTACGAGAAAGACTGCAGTACTCCTTGACATTGAAAATCCTTTAGCTGCTCTTTAACAATTTAACTCTGCTGTTCCCAGGCTTTTGAGTCAAAGTGGACACAGCCCATTTCCGCAATAGGATGCTGTTGAAAAGTTCACTCTTGTAAATTATTTCCTATGAGTTAGTTTAAAGCACTCTACAAGAATCCCAGGGGCACAGCCTCTAAGCTGACCTGTAAGTCAAATCCATCAAAGATTTACTCCCAGAACTAGAAGACGACAAAGGTCGGAAACAATCTCTGGAAGTCTCCACATGCAATCCCCTGCCCACAGCAGGGCTAACTCCAAAGCCACAGCGTGTCACCCAAGGCCTTGTACTACCTAGCCCTGACTATCTCCAAACACCAAGACATCACCATCTCTTTGGGTACCTGCCCCACCACTTCATTCTTAAGGGGAAGGCATTTTTTTTTGCTTAATATTGAATCAGAATCTCCTTTGTTACAGCTGTGACCATGACCACGACCTCTTGGTCTTTCACCATGCACTATTTAGATTTAATATGGAAGCAGTGAATAAGCCAAGCAGATAGGTTTCTTTAAGGGTAAAGAAGCTTCTTCCTCAGTCATATATCAGATATCTAAAAGAATAAAAGAACTATGTTTTATCCAGGGATTAACCCACCGTGCATACTGGGGTCCTGTGGAATCATACCACTGGCTGGAAGCAGTGATGTCTTCATCCCGTATCGTCCCCTCATGCATACCCAAAGGGTAACGGCATATAGCTGGCAAAGGGAATACAAGCAAAGAAAACAACCAAAAGATCAGAGCCAATTCTTTCTAAATGGCCAGACAAGTTTAATCAAAATGCTATCATGCCTAGGGAATAAACATGGTAATGATAAAATAGAGAATGCAAATAAAAAGGATTAAATACCTCATGATTACCATAAACTGAAATTGTAAGTAATGAAATTGTTCAGCAGAGTCCTGGCAGGGCAAAAACTTTACAAAGAAACACTTTAATAACATGAAATCCAAAACCATACCAGTGTTACTGGTTGTATGGACCTTTTTTACAATGAAAAAGCAGTTAATAATGATGCAACATAAAAAGCAGCATTTGTTCAAGATTTTGCTGCTGCTTCTGGAATAAACTGGATACTTGACTAAATAAATAGGAACAATTAATATTTTCACCAGTCCAGTAACAAGCAAGAAGTTAAACAGCTTCTACTAGAGATGACTAGACTAGCTTATGCCCCGTCATGTCCCTGCGGGATAGAGGTTACATTTGAGCACAAGCCCCTGACCATCCGCACTGCCCATCCCAGCCTGTCCCCTGCCTCTAGCCTTGAGCAGACCCAGCATTTCTCTCCAGGCATGAGAAGACTCAAACTTGCTGCCTTCAGAGAGTACAGACAAAACTGGCTCAAGTCACAGAGCTCAGCACAGCTCAGAGCACCAAAGACAGTGCAGATGCAGCTTACGAATCCACGCTGGCCAAGCTCTCTCCCCTGACACAAGGTTTTAAACGTGTCTTGGAATATTAGAGACGTTTCAGAGAACTCAAAATCTTAACGTGTTCATTAAGGCTCAGTATTCAAAACAGACAAGGGAGATATTTTTGTCAGGCTGAGATCAACAGCAGATTAAAAAGAAAGTTATATGGCATTAAATAATGAAATTATTAGAAAACAAATGTAGTCAGTGCAAATCCCAGAAAACAAGGGGAAGGACTTTCCTATAGACTCTTGGTCTGTCCTCTGAACTCACAGCAGCCCCAGCCCCTCCCCTGTCCCCACGGACACATGTTCCAGTCACTCCGCAGCGGCATGCACTGGGCTGGCATCCTCGCAGCTACGCTGCCAGAGCAGCAGCTCTGCCCACCCTTCCCTTGGCCATGGCACGGCCCTGGGGGTCTTCGTCATTTCCATGCCCCAGGACTGCTCTCCTTGTACCAAACCTGGACAGAGCCTGTTCACCAGCTTCAGAAGCGACAAGAAAAGACAGAGACATGAAACCCACCTCGTTGTTACTACAGAGGCCTGACAGATTTCAGTGCAGGCGTGTTTGCAAACAGAGGTTGTTCCACCAGGGTTTGCCTGCAGCTGCTCTCAGGCACAGGACCAATGAATATGAGATGTTCTATATATTCCTGAATAATCTTCTAGAGGAGATGGGTGGTGAGGTGACCATGTCTGCTGACAATACCAGATCATTTGATACAGAAAAAGGAAGTAATTATGGGAATACACACAAAATGAACTAGAAAACACCATTACACCACTGCCCGTATTCATGGTCAGAGGCCAGTCAGATATTCCATATCCTACTCCTTCCTTCCCCCATCAAAAGGCAGGGAAGGCAGGAGGGGTATCCGGCCCTTTGACTGCCACGACAGCGTCAATCTGCCCGCAGTCCAGCTTGCTCCTTGCCCAGACCCAGGGGAACTGCTCTGTGACAGATGATGCAAAAGGAAAGATCAGCAGCCTCATCATTGCAAAAGGGATTAGTGAAGTATGACAGAAATCATTTATAGCCTCAACAATTACTCACTGTCTCTCAAAACACCAGAGCCAGGAGACATCAAAAGATCAGGTAGTGGGGTTAAACAAACTTCTGCATCCTTCATCTTAAACACTCCAAATGCCAAAGGTTGGCACAGGTTCAGGAATCACCTAGACAAACAGCTACCACAGACAAAGACACAAGTGCTCACTCGGGAAGCTCCGAAGCAGCAGAGAGCACACCCGGGGTAAAGCACTGCTGTGTGCTTGCCCATCTGGGCACTCCTCCAGAGCCAGCAGGGACAGGAGACTGCTGGAGTCAGGACACCAAGCTGGATGGGCCCTTGCTCTCATCCAGAACATTCATTCATCTGTCTGAGGTTTCTGAAGAGCCCTGTTTACAGAACTCCTCACTGGGAGGCTGCTGGTGTCTGGCTTGGATCAACGACTGTGGCTGCTGAAAGCCAACCAAGAGCTCTAACCCTGCTCTGATACCGAACAGTAAGTTTAGTAAAACAAATGAGTCTTGACTGTCTTCACTCTCACCTGTCCCACCACAGACCAGTACGACCTGATCTATTGCTGGAAAGCCAGTATGTTCCTCTCTGATGGGTAAATATCTGAAAGTTTCCCAAAAGGGTGGGAAAGCAGAAAGTGTTCTTGTGTTTCTGCAGTGGGAGTCCTGTCTGGTCACACCTTCTTTAAAGGTCAAGTGCACACCCTACAGCAACACCAGACAGAGCTAGCTGGTTGGGAAGGACCCTGGGGAGCCGGGACTGACCGCAGTCCTTCACAAAACTCCTTTGTTCACAAGTCCAGGGCTGCCAGATGGAAGCCAGAGTGTCCCTGGCACTGAGGGATGCACGCTACGGGGGGCCATGGCTCTCACCGAAACAAACAGCACGAGTCTCACCGCAATGAACATCCTCTCGAGCAAAGCCATCTGTGGGTTCCATTTAGGTGCCACCATGACTCCTGCTCAGACATCCCTGACCCTTTAACTACTCACTCAGGGACACACTCACCTGCCACGCAGACAGGGCACACTGAGGCTCTGAAAAATCAACCCAGCTCACCGCTGTTAGCGAGGTCAGACAAGAGATGCCAGGCAAAAGGACTCCACAGGGAACGGCTGGGTAAGGGGGAGCCCAGAGGTGCCCACCGAGCATCCCCACAGGCCTCGTGTCACTTCTGGCTGGCTGCAGTGCAATCTCAGACCTTTGCGAAGATCCAGAGCAGGGTCAGAGACAGACACAAAGGGCTCCCAACAAACACAGCCAGAGCCAGCAGAGCAAACAAAGGCCCTCAGGGTTGCGCTGCTGCCTCACCACACCTTCAGCCAAGCTTGCAAAGGCTTAGGCTCATTTATTTCACAGACTGTCTCCAGCTCAAACCACTTCACTATGGGGATTTTTACAGTATTCTGTAGACCACTATCTCACCTCCATCATGATTATAACCTGCAAAAGCTGCAGAATAAGAGGTCATGCCCTCCACAGGGACTCACAGGCTCATATCCCTGTCTCCACCCCAGCTTTGTGCCAGGTAGGACTTTCTTTCCTCCCACACTCTCTTGCTGGCTGGAGAGCTGTGGTGATGCTTTGCTGACTGGTGATTTGCACTCCACAGCAAGCACAGTATCTGAGCCAGCCTAGAGCCAGATTGGATCTGCAGGCCATGTGGTTTAAGTGATGAAGGGATATTCAGAGCTCAAGATAGGTCTGCTGAGAGCACAGACCCTCTGGGTGGGCAGAGAAAGCAATATATTTGTGTGCCTGAGCCCTCCTGGGACTGTCAGGAGAGGTGTTCCACCCCACTACAGCTGTCAAGGAAAACTGGTCATCTGAGTCCAGAGGAGAATACTCAGGAACTACAACAGTGGTTGTATTTACGGTATATTTACACATTCACCCCAAGAGGCAAAGAAAGGCTGAGAATCAGGAGCATATGAGAGGTGGGAGGTCTCCCCCAGCCTGGCAGCTCCCTACCAGGGTTGACTTCGGTGACAGATGGCTCAGGCAGTGAGGCCAACAGCAGCATGCAGAAGATCATGGTAGCAATCGGAGGTGATGCGCAGGGTCAGATGGGTGCGAGACCTTCAAAGGCAGCAGCTGCCATCTACATTTCTGAAAGACAAAGCAAAGAGAGAAGATGAGAGTCCTCTCAAGACAGGACTTCTCTGTGCTGCAGACTTGCTGCACTGCTGTTGCCTTCAGGAGTGTCCTGACCTCAGCCCTACTCTGACCCATGGCCTGATCAGAGCCTTCATGAAGAACTCACGATGGGCCGGCTACCCACGCCATCGCTAAAGCTATTCACGTAACTCAGCTCTTCAGAGCTCAGCTGCCGGGCCTGCTCTGCAGACACACTCTCTTAACAAGCCCAGGTCAAAGCAATCTCTCCCCCACCAATTCTTCACTCTCCTTGTTCTATTAACAAGTCCTGAAGCTGCAGCTACAACAAACCTGGACAGTCCAGCCAGGCTCCCCAGCAGGGCTTCTCCACCCAACGCACACCTCTACCTGCACCAGCTGTCTACTCGAAGTAGCCAAACGGAACATGGCACACAACCTTAAGATAAATGTCTAAAACAGGGCGAAAATAATCTCTCCCTACATGTCCACATTGCTGCCAAAAGAGCATGTGCACTCACACACGCAAGCACACTTAATTTCCTGTTTGGAAACAAGGAAAATAGCAAAGGGCTTAAACGCTGGTAATTTCAGTGGAAAGCCACGGTTACACCTAAAGGAACACAAGGTCATAGCAGCAGTTATGTGAATTCTTTGTGTCCCACAAAGCGCCTCGGGAGGTTCCCATCCTGGCAGATAGCTTTACAGAAGGCGGGTTAGAGGCTCCGCTTCATATTGAAACATCAGGTGAAAAGAAAACAGAACAAATCAATAAATGAAAAGTTGCCAGGGCCAGAGGGTGTTTGCTCAAGAATCCTCAGAGTGGTAGTAAAGAGGCAAAACTGAACATCAGGATTTGTTGGTAAAGGAAGGGAGGATATAAAAGGGGCCATCACTACGCCAGTGCACATGTGCAAGAGCATCAGCTGCCGTTAGCTCGGAGCTCGGTAACAAAAGGCTGTATTTTCTGCACCCAACGTAATTAAACTGCACAAGTCACAGCCGTGAGTTGCTGTGGATACCGAAACAATTGGATATATTCACAACAGAGAGATACACCACGGCTTCTCAAATCCAAAGGTAAAACCTTCAGGAAATCCCCTGGCACCCGGAAGCTAAATGAGGGTTAGAATCACTGAAGCTTGCCCTGTTTTTATGCTCTTTCCTAAGGATTTGCTACTGGCCATTGTCCCTGCTGGATTCCGTCAGTGGGGATGGCTCCGAGCCTGAAAAACAGCTAAGGGCCTTCCTGGGAAAAGAGCCAAAAATGCACACAGGGATGAAGCTAATGGTCAGTGGGTGCTGCCCGGCGGTGCTGTGCCTGGCCAAACCAAAAGAGACCTTAAAACTGCCAGCACCCGTCCTGCTTCAGCCACCCCTCGTGCTTGGTGTGAGCACCCTGGCCAAGGCTGGCAGGAAGGTGACCTGCGGTTCTGTGATTCTGTGGCATCCCGGGTGGTGAGTGGGAAAAAGCAAAGTACTGGGGAAAAAAGGCAGCACATACCTCAGCAGGCAGTTCTGGCAAATCAGAGAGAGATTCTGACCAAGTGCTCTCAAGCTATGTGTGCACCCAAGGTCATCTGTCCCCCCTGAAATGGAGGGGGGCAATCTCTGATGCAAACACACCAAATCCCATGACAGACTGCAAGTACCACAGAGCAGAAACTTCTTCTAGAGAGATGCTGTAAAGTCATCGTTGCAGCAGAGTTTGAAGACAGACCTGGTGGATCTTAAAGTGTGCAGGTAATCACCAGGGTGTCCCAGAGGCTCCCAAAGCAGGATTCACAAAGGGAACTGTGGAGAGGTCAGCACTGGAGGACTATGGGAAAGTATCGTCAACATAAAGGCTTTAACTTCAACCTGGAGGTGACGGGAAACACAGCAGAGAGCTGTCTGGTGGTCTATGGGCTGCCCTGACTAGGGGTCTCCCTAGATCAGCTGGGTGTCTGGACTAGAGAAGATCCTCCTCCTGGGTCCCCATGCTGGACCAGCCACTGAACAGAGCTGCAAGTGGCTGACAAGACCTTGGCAGGAGAACAGCAGCCTGGAGACATCTCCCAGTTGACTTCCCAGCTGCAGGTTTAAGAGCTGCCAGCTGTACTGGAGCAGAGGATAAGCACACGTATACTCCATGCCCTTGCCACCTCTTCAAGGCCTGGAAACAGAGCTTGGCCAATGGAGAGGGTCACGCATCTGTAAAGGCAAAGGCCAGCTCCCATCAAAAAAAAACACCCTTAGATTTCCCTCCAACGTGGCCAGGGTTAAGAGAAAGGGTGGCCAGAGAGCACTGAAACAGCAATGGTAGATGGCTAGGTGAGAACCAGAGCCTACTGTTGAGGGGCTAAAAAAAAAACAGGAGAGCAACCACAGACTGTTGAGGGGCTAAAAAAAAAAAAGGAGAGCAACCACAGACACCACTGTAAGTGTTTAAATGCCTTGACTTGCCATTGGATCCAAAAGCCAAGCAAAGGAGGATCGACAGCAGGGAGGCAGATGCCTGCAGCAGAGCACAGGCAGGAAGGAGCACCCACCCCTTGCCATCAGCACAGAGCTCACAACCCAGCATGGACCGGCTGCTGCTCGGGTGAAAAAAATCTAAGCAGAGTCTTAGCGTAAAGATTTTTGTCTTTCGACAAAAGAGCATTTGTGCCAAGTTTGTCATCCTCTCAGAATGACACGTGGCAAGTCATGACAACAGCCACCAATGTCACAGCAACATCGTCGCGTGATGTGGCACACAAACAGCAGCGTTGTCTCATTCAACCAGGTACAGACCAAACAGCACAATCTAAGGGCCCATTTGCTTTCTGCAAAGCTCAGAACATGTTCTAAATCACACCCACTGTATCACCACGCAGCCAGTCACACCATTTAACCGCTTGAATACAGTGATCAGAATGCAAAAGGTAACAGGAGGAAGGAGGGAACGGGGTGGGGACAAGCAAGGTCAAAGATGCCCAAGCACCACATCAGCTCCAGCTGCTGAGCCAGCAACCAGCACCGGAGGAGCAGCATGGGCTGGAGTGGCACGGACAGTGGTCTGAACCACCCTGCTGCAGTCCGCACCCTGCGGACCGCGGGCTTCAGGACTTGATGGACACAAAGCTCAACAGGTCAAGCTAAAATGGCATGGCTTGAGGGAACTGCAAGCCACAGAGACCAGCCTGACCTCCAGAAAGACAGAAACCTTCAGAGCTGGCTCTAGAGCTTGTCTGTCTGCAGCTCTGTGCTCAGGAAATCTGGCTTTGAATTTGGCCCTTGCCTAGACAGTGCCCAAGGTGAGCAGAATAAACCCTCTCAACATGTGTCTGTCTCCATCAATGAATGGGAGAACTAACAGGGAACCTAAATAGCTGCCCTGGACTAGCCTCATCATTCCCAGATGGCCGCAGTTTGACAAGACAAACCCTCACCTTTGTATGTGACAGTGAATAAATATCTACAGCAGCTGGGCCCTATGTGGGGACCCCAGCAGCTGAGTTCAGGCTGTGCTGGGCTTGCTCTTCCTACTACACTTGGTTCCCAGTCTTGGACCACCGAAGTGCAAGTCTGGGAGTCCCAGAAGGGGTTGCATACAGGGAGCAAACAGTGTCGTTTCTCATCTCCTACTGCCCTACAGCAGCTGTTGTTCTCTTGAGGAGGGTCACCACAGTTTTTCACCCGTCTCATAATTTAGAGCAGCCTCAGCTCCACGCAGGAGCTGGTACTGCCAGGATCACTGTTTGAAGAACCACTGATGCTGATTTCTGACAAGTCTCAGTCTCAGCTAGTAGTAGATTGGGTTCCCAAACCACACACTTCCCAGCGCAGGAACACACTGGAATACATTACTAAACTCAAGCCTCTCTACAAGCTCCTCAGAAATCATCTTCCTAATGATTTTTTCTGGGTAGACGACTCGATACAGCTCTGCCAGCTGCATTCGAGCCCCTTGCTGTACTCACGCCTTGCTTCCTGACCTGCCCACACACATGCAGAAAGTGCCAAAACTACAGCATGAACCTGAAACCAGCAAAAACAGGATTAGCAACACCCTCACCGAGGCAAGAAAGTGTTAAACGCTGTTCTCAGGACTGAATGGATCCAGTTGCTAATTGCTAACAGCTGCCTGCAGGAGAATAAAACCCTGTTACCATCACCCAGGGTGGAAAAAAAATATCTGCTTGCTGCAAAACTCACCGAGCAATGCAAAAGGGGGCAGTTCTTGCCAATACGCCCAGCAGATCCCATGTCCACAAAGCCACCCCACCTCTCCCCAGCGCAGTACGGGCCCTGCGAGCAGGAGCACAGCGGGCACAGGAGGGAGCTATTCTTTAGTGATGGGCATGAAGAAGGTGGGACTTGGAGCACCTCCAGGTACTGTTCTCCCTCCAGAGGTCCATTACGGAGGTCTGGCATGTTTGCGAGCCTCTCTAGATCTCAGCTGAAACAGGCATGTGTTCTAACTGGTTCCTTTGCAGATCGTTACCTCAGAGCGGGACCTTTGGGTTCGCTGCAGGAATCCCTTTACAGACGCCCAGCACCATGCCAAGAAACTCCACAGTGACGATCCAGACTCATAGCTCTGTGTATGATGCACTCTATGTATTACAGCAGGACCTATCCTGAATCAAAGTATCCTCAGAAGACTTTTGGAATGGGCAGGACAGTATCTCCTAACATTGCCAAAGGAATCCAAGGAGGAAAAGAGCACAGCTACTAATTGGGATAATACCTGAAACCTGAAGAAACAGAGGCTGGAAAGTGCCATTTCCAATTTGTGGCTCCAGAATGATGGTGGAACATTTTTTCTTCATCTCAGAACTAATCTGAGATACCCCAGTCCCAGCAGTCTTCCTCGGGAGCCCACACAGCCCCAGTTTGGACCAAACGCAATTTGCTGAGAACAATGCTCAGAAGAAAGGATTCTGATCGCTTCTTCAAACATTTTGCTTAGGTTATCATTCAGATACTTCTTGCTGCTGGTATCAATTTCTGTTTTTTTAAGAGGGCTTTTAAGCCCCTGCTGCCTCCTCCCTGTACTTTCCTATTTAACATCAACAAAGATTCTGCCTTTCCAACTCAGCCAACACGATGCCAAGAGCGCCTGGGGACGACCTGAAGGAAAGGTGGTATCTTCTCGGGAAACCAACGGCTGTAAAAGGGGGAAAAGCAGAGCCAGGCTGCTGGCCTGAGAAGATGACCACCCACTCCAGCAGAGCCACTGGGGATGAATGGATGGGGCCGCTATCAGGACAGCAATGTCACGTGAGCAGGAGCCCTGCAAGAAGGGGGAACGAGTTTTTCCTTTGGTAAACTCGGAGCATGGTCTCTATGGCCATCCCTAGATTCAGGCAGCACGGGAAGAGCTCTCTGCATGACACACGGGTGGCACCTGGACAAGCCAAGTGCAAACAGTGACACCAAGAAATCAACATGCCAGGCAGTAACAGGGAAGCTGGGCAGGCCCAGCAAGATCCTGGCCTGAAGCATGAGACTGCAACAGCAGAGCTTGGATATAGGCACCAGAGATGGTCAGAAAGAGCAAAAAGCCAAGGCAACGTTAGGAATGTGGTGCAGGTCATAAGACAGGAACGGTGATACCATAAAGTGATGTCCAGAGCAGCAACAAGGCTGCACTAATCAAAGCAATCAGATTTTAGGTGAAAGGTTTGGGTTAATTCGGACACACGTGAGAAGACACAGCAATGGAAAAAGTGAGGAATAGGCTCCAGCATGATCTTTGAGGTGGCATCAGGAGAACTGTCCCCATGAAAGACACAAAAGAACATCATGTGGAGCTAAGAAAAGGATCACGATATGTGGAAGTGGCACATGGGGTGGGGACAGGGACACCAGAGAGCCGAGTGAGGCAGTGACAGAAGAATGGGAACATCAAGGTCTGGGTGTGCTTTGTGGTCACCCTCTTGAGGGGTGGCCAGTAGGACTGCCTTGAGGCTGAGGAAAGTTCCTCTAATGGGGCTATTACGAAAAATCTAACAGGGCTATTAGGAAAAAAGTGACACCTCACTCATGGTAGATTTTCAGAGAAAAACAGCACTCGGGTCACCCATGACACAGCCATTTAACCCCGGGAGAAGGTTCAGCCCATGGAGCCAGGCATGAAGGAGTGGAGTGCCTTACCCACCACCCCAGGAGAGGTGCGGGTGTTTCTGCAAGAGTTGGAGACCCACAAATCCTCCAGCCAGTCCCACAGGAGCGGGGTGTCCTTGGTTTGTGACACTGCTCGGAGCACTTTGGTCAGAAAACCAGACTTGGGGATAAATGAACAAATGTCATTTAATCCAAAGTAACCAGGTTTCAAAGTTCAAAACCATTAGAAAGGCAAAGCTAAAGGAAATGCAAATAGGAAATGTAAATTCATTTTACTAACAACGGGTGGTTCTTAGCTGAGCTCATCCAAAAAATAGCTGTCCTTCCCCACTGACCCCCAGGCAGGGTTCGCTGGGCTGATCTCAGCTGAGGAGCCTGGAGGTACGTCCTATGGCAGATCTGCCAGGCGCCCTGCGGCTCCACACAGGACATGAACGCGTGCCATTCCCCAGGAACCCTAAACCCAGGGGTGAGGGGAGCTGCATGCACTCCCGCAAGCCCTCCAAAACACAGGTCCATCAGGTGCCCTCAGCTGAGAGGCAGCCCCCAGGCTCCAGTGCCGCCGTTTCTGTATGACAGAGATGGCAGAAAGCTGTGCACAAGCAGAAAGTTCCGATCACCTCCCTTCTTGCCCCAGCAGCACTGACCCGTCCCAGCGCTCCCTTCCCATGCAGAACAGGCACTAGAAATCACCTGGCACAGGGGCATTTTCACTCCATTCCCTAAACTGGCATCCCTCTCCAGCTTTTTTCCCTTTTTTGAGGAGGTTACTTTTTTTTTAAACTATCTTTAAAACATATCAAGTACAAGTTAGCAATAGTCCTCTCAAGACCTACAATCTTCCACTGCGAGAGTCTCACATAGCAACCATATATATGACACGTTAACCACACAGATGACAGATGGAGCATTAAGAGCACTCAATCTAAACCACCTTCCTCCCTCCCTGCTCTCAAGGGGCTCCACCATAACCTTTTACTTAACTGTACTCAAACTTGCATTCAGAAGGAGATCAGGTTACTGAGTCACAGAATTATTCAGGCTGCAGGAGATCCTCAGGAGAGCATCTAATCCCACCTCCTGCTCAAAGAAGGGTTAGCACCAATTTCAGAGCAGCCTGCGCAGGATTTTGTCCAGATGGGTCTTAAAAATTTCCAAGGGTGAAGGCTCCTTCACCTCTCCTGGAGGCTCCTCTGCCTCTGACTGCTCGCAGAGAAGAAACCTCACCCCTCCTCACGTCAAGGGAGAGCCTTCTGTAATTTCAGTCAATAATCAACCCTCCTGCTACACACCTCAGTAAAGTGCCTGTTTGCATCATCTTGATAATCTGCTCTTCAGTATCCCAAAGCCTTCTTCTGTCCCAACTAAACCACCACAGCTCCATCAGCCTTCTTAGAGAAGCCAAATTTCAGTATTAAGTTACTTAATATTTTTTCTCAAGTCACCTCTAATGAGACCGAGGCTCCATCCGGGCAGTGGGACAGCTCTGGCCAGATTTTGCCATGATTCCCACTGGCTTTTTCATGAGCAAACTAGGGAATACCTGAGTTTGCCTCATACTGACAGTGGAACACGGCTGCAGCACCACTCCATGTCCTTCTGCTTAGGGACTACGTGGATCATGTTCCCTTTGGTAACTATTTTTAAGAGGTATCAGGTGGCACCTTCTAAATCAACATGGGCAAAGTGGAAATGGAGACACTGCCACCGTAGCGCAGTGAGAGGGCAGGGATTGGGTACGCTGACAGCAAATAAAGTCCAGACACCACCAAAACTGCACAGGAGGGTGGTTCTCAGTTCACAGCCCACCAGCAATGGTGAGGCACCCTAGTAGAGCGTGAAGGACATGCCAGGGATCAGACCCCACCCAGGGCAAGAGGCGCCTGTCTTCACCACCCTGCCCAGGCACTGCCTGGGGACCCAACACGCTCCTGCTCCCAGGGCAGAGCCCCTGCTGCCTCCTGGGAGCACCATGTGGTCAACAGCAGGGAACCTAGCCAGCATCCAGGTATGTGTGTCAACCCAGTTACTTTTGGCAACTGGTACAGGAACCTCATTAAAACCACAACTGAAGCCTTTTCGTACGTGATCTGCTTTCCATCAGAACACACGGATTGCCAAGCATGGTCTTTCTTCATTCTGACACCGATCTACAAATGCACCAGCTCCCCCAGACCTCGCTCTGGCTGGGGGTCAGGTCTCAGCTGCCTGTTGGTTAGCTGCTCCCACTCTGTTTGAAAACACTGCTACAACATTTCTGTTTTCCCAAACTTCTGGAACTCCTTCAGTCTTCCCAGATCTATTACAATCGGCAGCCAGGGCTCAGAAAGTTGCTTTGCCGGTTTGTTTTAAACAGACAGGTTCCAATCTCGCTCCGGTTTCAGCGACTTTACACCGTTATCTTGTGTTTACCAGCCTGCCTCGGTACCAGTGCGACGCGAGGGACTTCGGTTTCCTCAGAGTGCATCTCCCAGCTTCTCCCCAAACACATGAAACGTTTTACTTGTCAGTACATCAGCAATCACTTGGTTTTATTAACCTTTCCCAACAATATAAACACAATTGGTGACATTTATTTTGTTATACAGGTATTAAAATACCTGACTGCCCTCAGATGTCCTTGCTGTGCCTTTTCAGTTCTCTTTAGTTTTCCTTATTAGTTGCCTATCTGCCAAGATACCTGCTTTGCTCTAACAGCCACTTATCTACAGCTTTTTTTTTTTTTCCTCCAAATTGCTCCTAGCAGATTCTTTTTACAGGCTAAAACATGATTACTGGGACAGGCTCTTGGCAACACCGAAGGGAAGCAAAGCAGAGTAGAGCAGCACACAGTACCCAGCAGCAAGCTGAGAAGCTGCTGGTCTGTGCAAGGGTGGAAGCCAAACTCTTGAGAGATGGTTCAGTGAAAAAAAAAAAAAAATCAAACCAGAAACACCATTTTGGAACATTTACTAATTTAGGTGGTCATCTAGTTCCCACCACAGAAATCCTGATATTACCAAAAGCTACGGTTTAGGAGCTTTGTGAAAGGTCTCTTCAGGAAGCAGAAATTCCATGTACCTGCTGGTGGCACACAGGCCTTGCCCTGGCCCTGAGGAGCACTAGGGCTCTACCAGAAACGTGTTTCTCGATGTGAACAGCCACGCCAGACATCTCCAGAGACACCAAACTTGAAGAATCTTTTCCAGTATCAGAGAGAAACAAGAATTACCAGAGGGGACAAGGCAGGTCGTGTCCTCAGCAGGCATCATTTCTTTAACATCCCTCAGCGCCCCCAACCAAACCAGCGAGGTCTGGGTACACACAGCTGCCACAGTCCACTTGAGCAAACACAACGTGGTTTTACCGTTTAATTTATGAAGTGCCTGCCAAAGATGGGAGCAGCGAGCGGCCACGCTTACGGAGCAGCTGAAATTGCTGCCTCCAGCTCAGAGACTCCCGCGAGGGTCTCCAGGCAGGTCTGACCATGTTCCGCTGGGTTTACTATTGACTCGGACAATTCTACAAGATAAAATTTAACATCTCGCGTACAGAGATGAAACTCCAGTTAACTAAATGTTCCCGTATTACCTCTGCTCTGTCTGAGGTCATGCTAGATGTTTGCTTTCTGCACTGTATTTCAAGCAATCACACCACATGTTTTGCTTATAAACAAAGGAAAAGACAAGAAAAAGCTCTAGCAGCATCTCACAGCTCCGGAAAGCCACAATCTCGAGACAGACCAGAAAACAGGAGCCCACAGAGAGGTAGAAAGATTTAGCAATTACACAGCAGGCAGGTAGCTGTAGGAAAACCCTGGCATTGAGGCAAAGACAAGAGAAACAGGAGAGATGAGGGGAAAGGTATGTAAAATAATGATGCCTAGACCAAAAAAAGGATCCCATTTACCTCTCTTCCATACCAAAAATGAACTGAAATTAAAAAACAACAAATTAAAACAGAGGAAATGAAACTCCATGGCATACCACGCACATGAAGCCTCTGGGACATATTGCCACAGAGCACCGTGGGAGTAATTCAATAAAATATTGGAAGTGGAGCTACATAATAAGAACATCTGTGACTCCATTAGCAGAGTAAAAGAAAAGACGCACTGGAGATAAATTTTCTTCTAGCCAGGCATAAGCAAACCAGTAATTAACGTGACCAGAAAGCTGCCTCCTACCCCGGTAGGTTATTCCACATTTGCCTGTGCCGAGCTGCAGGGCTGTCGTGCGCAACGTGCCAAGCAGCCTGAGATAAGATGGGTGCCTGGGTAGGTGGGCCGTGATCTAACCCTGTTTGGCAAGCTCCTGCACCCAGAGATTGCATTTCAGTTTCGGCAGCTTATTGTGCAGCTTCTCAAAAAGAGAAACATCGCCACCCACCTCTTTTTTTAAGCAGAGATTAGCCTCCCTGACACAAAAAGGGCAGATGAAATTTCAGCCCAACCTATTAGATAAATACCTGCGGAGCAGTGAGCGATCCTGCCACGACACGACGGAAACATGGCTATTTTGGAAAGTTCTCAGCGCCTCAAAAAAATGGCTTTACTGGGGAAATAACCAGATTTCTATCTGGAGGGGCTGCTACTGGAGAGCCCCATGGTTAACCCTAGCAACAGGGACTCTCCGGAGCACCTTCCTGTGTATTCATGCTCCTGGTCTTTTAGGCAAAACATCAGTCTGAGAAAGTTTGACAGTGACCAAAAATGCAGTAGGTGCATCAGGAGGGGACAGGGACTCCTTGGGAGAAGAGATGAGTGAAAACAGGTGACACACAACCACAAAAATCACACTGCTGCAGCAGTGTGTATGTCTCCCATCACTTTCCCACGATCCACAAGCAACTTGCTGCCAGCCCAAATTTTTGCCTGACTCAGCCTTAGCCCCGAAACACTTCAGGCAAGCATGTCTGATTGAGAGCTCCGACACCGTGGGCTTTCAGAGAGCCACAGCCCCAGACACCACTCCTGTCAGGGAGAATGGCACCAGCCAGCTCCACATTCCTACCCAACAGGAGATCCCGCCGGGCAGGCGACGCTGTGGGAACACCCCTGATCTGCGAACCCTCCCGCAGCCACAGCGGGCAGAACAAGGTGCAAAGAGCCACTGGGGAGAAGAGCCTTCACCTCCCGGCATTGCCACCTCTACAAACCCCCCTCCACTTCCAGCACATCTCCAAAGACGTTTGTGCTTCAGCCAGCAACAGAAACACACAGGGGGAAGAGCTGAGCACAAGCTGAGAGCCAAGCGAAGCTGGAAGAACCCTACCTGCCTTGGCCGGGGCCTGCCGAGCACAGGGAACAACTGCCATGTCTCTCTTGCACTCCACAGGTTGAGCCAGGCTGTAGTTTCAACATTCCTTGCAACTTTCCACCAGCACACACGATACGTTCAAACTGGAGTAACTCCTCCCTCCTGCCTCGCTCCACACACACACACAGGCCCAGGAGATGGCCCTGCCTCTATCATCCCCGTTCCTATAGCAACTCCTGACCGAGCAGATGGAAACAGGGCTGTTTTCTAGG
>NW_010390354.1:13944-15863 GCF_000710305.1 Buceros rhinoceros silvestris | reverse complement strand
AGTGCTCTCCCTAGGGGCTGCTCCGCTGGCACTTGGCCCAGGCTTCGCCTGGAGGAAGGCCAAGCTTTGAATTCATTTAGTAAAACCACAACATAAAGCAGCTCTCCTGCTCAGGAAGCAGGGCCCATGTAGTCCCAGGGGCAAGCCAGGCCCCGGCACGGCACCGCGGAGCCAGGCTGCACCTTCGCGCTTAACGCGGCTGCCTGCGCTCGCAGGAGAGATCCCGGCAAGGGCATCGCCACACCGTGCTCCCGTGTCCATTCCTCAGCAGCCCGCGTCATCCCGGGGGAAAGGGAACAGCAGAGACAGAGCTAATCCCAGCTGATGGGATTACGGCAACCAAAGAGCAGAGGGGCACAGCTCAGCCGCTGGGGCTTCCCAAGTCTCTCCTGGATGAGGCAGAGGTCAGCAGTGACGGTGGGGCTCAACATGTAGCCATCACAGCAGCTCACCCCTGCTTGCTTTCCGCGAGTTGGGGTTCCACAGGAGAGAAGTTCGCTCCTGCAGCTGTCAGGCAGCTGTGTGACATCACATTCCTTTCCTTTCTCTTAAAAATATAGAAAGAGAGGGAAAATACAAAACTCAATGCCAGAATGCTGCACTTGGGGGGAGATAATTACCAAGCGTGACTGAGGGAACCTCACAGGCAGGTGACATTGC
Organism: Buceros rhinoceros silvestris; assembly: GCF_000710305.1. NCBI lineage: Eukaryota > Metazoa > Chordata > Aves > Bucerotiformes > Bucerotidae > Buceros > Buceros rhinoceros. Next base: position 15,203 of record NW_010390354.1, on the reverse strand, counting down.
TAAGGCTCCATGGTGGCAGGAACCACGGCCACAGGGGCCAGCAGGCTGGGGGCACACTGGAGAGACCGTTCACACATGCCAGTAAGGCACCACAGCAGGGCACAGGCACAAGGCTGCAAAACTGCTCATCAGCCACACCGCCCTGCAGAGCCCTTCCACCTCCAGCACCAGCTGCTGCCTCTGCTGCAAACCCATTGCTGGCGACACTGGGGAGCCCTGCAACCAGCTGAGGCCACGCTCGCTTGGGGCACAAAGCCACTGGGATTTGAGAGAATCATCAGCTGGGGTCACCAGTATAAAGCCCCAGGTAGGGGACCAGCAGCAAGGAGGACACCAAAGAGCACAGGTACAATGGCTGACTTGCCCGCTGGGAACGGTGCTGACCTGCCTCCTGCAAGGAGGCTGCTCGGCTCGGGAAGCGCTGCCAGGTCCCATTCGGACACCCCAGCACGGGGCTGCAATGGCAGTGCTGGGGTGGGAAGCAGTGCCAGTGTTATACAAGAGTGACACTCACGGGGACTCCACAGCAGACGCTGACAAGTGGGGACAGCACCAGTTCAGCCCATTCTTCAGACTCCCGTGTGTCACACCAGGCTTCAGGCAGGAATCACAGCAAAGCATCAACAGGAGCAGCAGGTATTTGGGTATTATTCAAAAGGAAAAAAGGAAGCGGACGTGAATGACACGGTGCCCACGCTAAGCCCCAGTTGGAAGCTGTACGATGGTTGCGTGTGCAGTCAGATGCTGCCTCGCTCCCGTCTTCCCCTGGGTCCATAACCCACCTCAGACACACAGTCAACGTCACTTTCTGTATCAAAAACAGAAAACTATTTACTTTTTTGCCCCCTTGGGTAATTTTTCCATGTTTGACTGCATTAATCAGTTCAGAGGGGTGGGACAGTCCCTAAGGCTCATACATGACTGGGACAGAAACACATGACAAGCAGCAAGGTGGAGGTGGGGAGACATGGGACCCCTTCCTGCCTGAGAAGCCCTACTCCAAGAGGGTGTTACTCATTCAGGTAACACACTTACAAGGGGCTCTCCTGCCAAGATTAGGATGTCTGACAACTGACAACTTAGTGGTGGGCAGGGACCAAGCTGGATACAGGCCTCTGGGGTAGAACCACAGACTGGTTTGGGTTGAAGGGACCTTCAAAGCTCCTCCAGTCCAAGCCCCTGCAGGGAGCAGGGACATCTGCACCCAGAGCAGGGCGCTCAGAGCCCCAAGGGCCAACCTGACATGGGAGAGTGTGCGG
>NW_010390354.1:5471-13836 GCF_000710305.1 Buceros rhinoceros silvestris | reverse complement strand
CCCTGAAGCACTGACAAGCTGCACTAAGGTCTCTCCAGAGCCTTCTCTGCTCCAGGCTGAGCACCTCCAGCTTTCTCCCCTCTCCTCCCAGCAGAGGGGTTCCAGTCCTTAGATCATCTTCGCAGCCTCCTCTGGACCCACTCCAACAGGTCCATGTGGTTCTTGTAAGTTGGGAGCAAAACAATTTGCTTTGAACTACACAGGGCAGGTTGTGGCAGAAGGTACCTCTGGACATCCAGGAATGGGGAGTCCAGGAGGGACATCGATAAGTGACAAAGCAGATGCACATCACAGAGGCAACGTCTAGGTCTAGAGAAAGCTCTCCAGAACCGTGCAGCACCAGGAAAACTCACAAACAGATTTGAGGAGCTCCTTCCCCTGGGGAAGGACAGTGCTGTGGAGGCACAAAGCACTGCGAGAAAACTGCTGATCTTGCAGTTAGACTCACTGTTCCCTTCAGCGCAGAAATGGGCTCACTGCTGGATGCCCTCTGCAATGTAACTTGATCCGGCAGTACACACTCACTAATCAATCTGGGGACAAAGCAAAGCAGAAAACAGTCCTTTTTTCACTGGAATGAGCCCAAATATGCACAATAACAGATCCCACTCGCAGCTATTACAAACTAAAGCGCTTCAGAGAGCTTCGTGTCTCGCATCGCAGAGGGAGCATACTTCTGCCATAGCATCAGCGGCTCTCAAATCGTGTATTTGAGAGACTTCCTAATGACCTCATAGCAGCACATGTGACCAGTAAGTCATCTTCTCAAAGGACTAGAAATAACATCAACAGACCCTGCTTTGGTTTTGCACAGAACAGCTTTCTGCAGCACGAGCAGGTTTCCAAAGAGCGAGGGAGCAGAACCAGCTCGGGCCAAGGCTGGCGATTTTAGAGCTTCTCCAACAGATTGTGTTTGGCCTCGGAAGAGACCGGCCCAATTAACAGATGAAGACCCATTAGCAGATACTAAACTTCATACACAAACTTAAGTCACGTAGGACAACTTGGCTGCTTTTAAGGCGTCTATATGGTGTCACGAATCCTGAGGTACTTCAAAAATCATTCTAAGGTAAGAGGAGGTCTCATAAAACAGATAATAATGCCTTGAAATTGTTTCAACAAGCTTCAAAGTGTTTTTTCTTTCCTTCCAATGCTTAAAAATACTCTGCTATGAGCAGCAAAGCAGAAATTTGAAATTTGTGGGTGCTGAACTGGTGAGCTGTTCGCACTGAAATCAGGAAGTTGCCTTCTGCTGTCCCAGAGCCATTGCCTGACCAGGTGGCACTGGCAAAAATAAATAAATGAGCACCCATGAGCATGTTGATGCTGAGGTGATGGAAGCTAGACAAACAGCTCAAGACAGACTGATGGCCTCAAACACCCAAGCAGATGCCTCCTCTGTACAGAGCACAAGGTTCCTGCAGAGGAAAAGCTACATAGTCCCACAGCAGATGAATATCAAGAGACTTGCACCAGCACTGTGACTCGTGGCTGGAGAAGTGCCCCAGTTACAAGCAGCATGATAGGAACACGTCTGAGCAAGAATACAGAAAACACTAATTAAAATAGCACCTAAAAGTTTTTCCTGCCAGGCCTTTCCCGGAGCAGCAGCAGCACAGGCTTCTCCAATACCACCCATCCTTCCTCAGCGGCTCTGCTCCATGGTCCTCGCACTCCTTGTCTTCCAGGCACCACCCAGCCCAGCTATGGCACCTTGACCTGCCTTGATCCAGCGAGGCCACAGCAGGACTTGGTGGTCCCAGTAAGCACCAATGTCTCATGTCAGACAGGACCAGGGCATCACTTGAGCAGCCTTTGGCTAAGCAGGGACAAAGAAATTCAAGAGCAGGGGACAGCCCCACTAAGGAGGCTGGACCTGTACAACGTTTGAGCTTTTTATTCTTTCAGTGAGAGCTAGTGAACGCCAGCTGCCACCTTCACCTTCCCAGGAACTTTTGATGCAACACAGAAGCCTGCTGTAAAGTGCTTTGTTTACACCTTCAGCCCTCTTCTGTGTGAGAGCATGTTCACTCCCACCCGACCCCAGCCGAAACATCTGCTCAGCCTGGCTCTGCTAGCATCGTCCTTCCACAGCAAAGAAATCCACCTCCAGCCACAAACCTGGGAAGAGAGGGAAGCTTGGCATGGTGGGGAGGGCACGTTCAGAACATGTCTGTGACATCCTCTGAGAAACACTGGCAAACCTCCCTTATGTACAAGGTGTTGCCTGGAGCTATTCTGCAGAATCATGAATGCTCAGAGGTGACAAGACAGCGCATGTGGTGACCTGTACGGACACCTGATGTGGGACAGACCCTCCTCAAGCGGTGTAAGAGACAACGGGGGGCAAAGGACACCACTGCCCCTCCACTGCACACCTCCCACCCCGTGCTGAGGAAGTCTTTCCTGCTCTGAAGAGGGATGACGAGCTCCTTCGCCCCTCAGTGACTTCCCAAATCACCAAAACAAGCACTACCTCCGGTCCAGCCATGGGACAGACACATCCTCATGCCCGCAGAATTCTGCAGCTGAGCCAGGCTGCTTGTTTCTGGATGCACAGGCAGCTGCTCAGTGAAGCCCTGTCCTGCTGGGACATGGGAGCAGAGGCCTCAGCACATCTTTGTCACCACAGCTCCCTCATCCAGGGATGCGATTATGGCTGAGGTGGCGGCAACAGAGGAGCAACAACTCCCCAACCCCCAAAATCTCACTCAGAGCTTTAATACTACCAGGAAAGATCCAGACGGCAGCAGCCTCCCATTTGCCCTGTCTTTTCAGCACCATGGTCCCCAGCTGGGCTGCCTCAAAGGTGGGGACGAGAGCAGGGAGAAGGAAAGTGGTACTTATACCCGCAGGTCAGAACAAGTGGAGCGAGATCAGTTTGGCTTTAGCTGCTGTAATGACAAAGCCCCAGTGAACACATCATCCAGGCGAGGAGCGAACTCCTGGCACAGAGCAGTGCTCAGCAAGGACACACTTGTAAACACTCTCCCTGGCCATCTTTGCTGACGCAGCTGCAATAAAGGGGCAGAGAAAACCATTATCAGAGAACAGACACATCCCTCCCTGTCCCTGGACACTGGGTCCAGCCCAAGCAGGACGTTTCCAGCCTCTCTGCCTTGCTCTCGTCTGCATGATGAGCCAAGGACCCTCTGGTGCTCTGCAACAGCAAGTGCTGCAGCTGAGAATCACTGCCAGGCCGAGGCAGGGCTCGGTTCCTGCGAGCGAGGAAGCCTCTGCACCGGGCTTCTGACATCTAATCCCTGGAACCAGCTGATACATTCAGCAGGCACAAGGCCTCTTTCAAAGCTTTCTTCTTGAAGCGCTAGACAGTATCTAATGTCCTGGGCATTGTCCTTCCCGTGTTTGCTCCCCACCACCACGGCAGACCAGCCCTTCCTGCCCTCCACGCCTGGAGCGAGGAAGGCAGCGTCAGAGAGTTCCGACAAGCAGAGCTGCACAGGTCCCAGACTGCAGGGGCCAGAGCCCTGGTTTCTTGCCTGCATGAAGCTTCCCAAGTCTGTTCCTCTCTCCCAGAAGTTTCCCAGGGAAGGCTATGCTGGCATATTCCACCTCAAAAACTACAAGCTGCGGGGACCTGAGAAGACCAATGTCAGAGTATTAACTTCAAATCCAGCTCAGAGGAAAGCTGATGGGTTTCCTTCACTGGAGGTTTTATTCCAGAGACCTGGAGAACAGGAGCAGAAAGTCAAAGCAAACCGTAACAACTGGCTATCAGCTTCAGCAAGGAAGAAGAGCGTGTGGGAAGGGAGAGATTCAGCACCAGCTGAATTTGCTTTTCCCAGGAAGGGAGAGCAAACCAACTGACCCACCGAATGGGTCGAGCTCAGCTTGCGTCAGCAATGCTCTTACAGCTCCTCTGCCTGCCATGCACAAAGACAGACCCCTGCAAAAATAAGTGGCGCATGGAAGCACTGGTGGTAAAACAACCACTGTCAGCCCAAGTCAGCCTCTAGCTGACAGCCCCGAGGCCAGGGTCAGTACAGCTGCTGCTCCAGGACCCTCCGGCCATACGACCCCAAACCTGACCTCTGCACTTTGGTCCGACACCAGCGTGCAGAAGCAGCTGACAACAGTAGTCACCACATTTCTGCAATTCCTCAGCAAGGACTATCACCTTCCAGCCACCACAAGACTGCAGAAGCCCACGCTCCCAGCCCTTTCCGCTGACTCTGGTAATGGGAAGAAAAGGCAGGAGTGTGCTCTCGAGTGCACAGTTCAGACAGGCAGGACACCAAAGGGCAACCCCTGCATGGTATCAGTGAAAATTCATAACCCACCCAAGGACACTGCTGCTCACTCCACACCACCAGACCCACCTGACACCGGCTGGTTTGCTCTCCAACAGGAACACAATATGAAACTCCAGAGCAGCACCGAGCAAGATCACGACCAGCCCACAGGAGCCCTCACTTCCAGTGCCAGTGAAGCGCACACGTCATTTCCGAGTCTCCTCGTTACACGAGGGGATGCAGAGTCCAGGGGCATCCCCTGGATTTGAGTCTAGCAATGAGACCTTGGCTATAGAAGCTTCCACCTCCTCAGCAGCTCCTTCCACCTCAGCCATTCCCCTGCCCAGCAAGGCCTCCCAGCGTGAGGAAGCACAAGGGTGTTGCAATCTGCAATTTGGTCTGAAGAAATCCAGCCCAGCCCAGACACAGCAGCAGGCCTCTGGTCTGGCCTGACTACGTGCCATTCATGGACACCCACTGTGCCCAGAAGCTTGAGACATTTCTGAAGGCGAGTTTACTCTCAGATGTAGAGCGCTGTTCTGCTCCCACTAATACCCAGGGCCACGATGTGCAGCTGAGCTGTGCCCTCCAACAGCCACCCTCATCTCACAGCCCAGTATTCTTTCTAAAATAAATGCAGCTGACACTGGGGAGAACCCTCTCCTCCCTTTGCAAGGGGCTGGGGAGGGTAGATAAAAGACAACCACATGCCTTGTGCATGTGTGGCCTCAGCCTGGGCACGCAGCTGGCCAGCACCCATCCGCACTCACCCCTGGGGCGAAGGATGCTCGCAGTGCTTGTCCTGCACCTCCTGACAAGCCCAGCTCGTACCTGGGCATACACCACGGCTAACACTGAGGGGAAAACACCCCTGCGCTCATTCCAACAACGGGGCATGTCCTACAAGCGCTGCCATGCAAACACAGGAAAACCACCTAACAGGACCCCTGCCTTTTCCTGCCAAAAGAGCACCAGAGGCTGCTCGTATTTCCCATACTAGCACGGAAAAGACAGGGGATTCGGATACATTACACATAACATTATTAGACCAACTGGGACATTTCCTAACAGTTCACTTAAATGTTTTTAAGCCAGCAGGATGAGGTAATTCAAACCTAAATGCATAACCCACACTATAAGGTGGTTCGCTAGGTGCAAGCCTCAAGCAAAGGCAAACAAAAGCTGATCCGACATGGTACACTGCTCCATCCCCAGATGTGTTCAAGACTTGGCCAGACAAAGCCATGGCTGAGGAGATCACACGCTGGAGACGGTCCCACTTTAAGCAGGAGGTCAGGCTGAAGACCTCCAGATGTCCTTTCAAGCCAGTGTTTCCATCAGTCTGTGATCGCAAAGGAGAAGCAGCAGAATAATTATTGCCAACAGTTTTATGAAAGACTCATATGGAGTTTCTCTGAAGGGATCTTTCTAGATTATATCAAAGGCTTGATTAACAAAGATGTCGGCAGCAACACAATGAGGGCTAGTTCTGCACTGGCAAGGAATCTGGAGTTCCAGTATCCGTGCCTCGATGCATTGCACGGGCCTCCAGCAGGGTCGGTACACTGCACCAGACTCTCCTCGCACAAATTAACACCCGCCATAAGAGATTTCTTTTTGGCATTTAACTTCAGCTATGAAAGCAAATACAAAAGCTCGCAGTAATTCCAAGAATACAGGTTAAAAGTGAGACAGCCAATAGCTCTCAAGACATTAGAAGCAACTAGAAAAATCGTTTCCCACTGTAAGTTTTTACTCTGGGGAGGTCTCAGAAGCACTGCTGCTATTTCTTGTCCTTCCAGTGCTGGGAGGAGGCCAAAAAATGCCGTCGCGGAGACAGAACCACATCTAATCACTGGTGGGTTCAGTCCTCAGGAAGAAGGCAGCTCTGTCTGGAGGGTGATGGGGAAGCAGCAGCAGGCACAGTGTCGAGACAGGGTCACTGGCCACCAGGGAGACCACCCTCCTTGCCGTTCCTCCCCACTGACTGCCCACGGTGCTGCCAAGGCTGACCTGTGGTATCTGCCCATGACACTGGCCAGCAAAGCTCATTTCCTCACAGTAAAGCCCCGTCCAGGTTGTCTCAAAACGTGAAAGAAAATACAAGATTGCTGCTAGCTAAGTATGTAGATGGATAGTGTCAAACCAATGGAAAGGACACCACTACTTTGGGAAGTTGAGCTGTTTGAACAACACCCATCGCAATCCAGACAAATGCAAAACACATCCACTTCAAAACAAAGCCCAGGAGATGAATTTACAGCCTCGGGACCCTCGTCCAGGGAAACAGCGAGGGAGCTCCCTGCACGGTAGCTCTGCTGGGCTGCTGATCCATTCTCTTCGGCAGCTGAGTCGTAGCGCACAGGGCCAACACCTCGCCCCAAACCATGCCATGGGGCTGGGGGCTCGCACTGCACATGCTTGCGCAAACACCCCCGGCTCAGCTCCACTCCAAGGGCAGAAATGAAAGATAAACATTCCTGGAGGATCACGTTACCCAGCATGAAGATGTGACAGCCTGTCGGGAGCAGCAGAAACAGCCCAAGCGCAGAGAAAAGTGCTCGCTACAGGCTGACATTTTCATACTGGAGGATAACAGCTACTTCTGTTACAGCATGTTTTATTTATTTACTTTTTGACAGGCAGAAACAAACGAGCACAAGTGAAACAACACAGCAGCGATACAGATGGACCACAAAACCTGACACTTGGCGAGTTTAACTCTCCCTAAGAAGGCAACACCAGTGACTGATACCACTAACATGAATCAAACAACAAAGCCCTGCCCAGCCTCTCAGCCTGCAAGGCAAGGAGCAGCTGCAAACGCAGTGTGCTGTCTCTGTATTTGCTTGTTCGTCAGCAGCTCTTTGTTACTGATGGGTGGGATGTTTTTACACCTTAAATGCTATTCCCAGAGAAACTGAACTAACTTCTCATTTTCACTGCATAAATTCAGCTGGTTGGAAGAAAATACCCCACCCTATTCTTCTGGCCTCCAAACTGCAGCTGGCAGACGCGGGACACAGGACAGTCCTGGGGAAGAAACACAAGTGTTTACTTTGCCTGTCCCTCCTCTCGTGCTCTCACCCTCTCCTCCATCCCCTACGGCACACAGGAGCTGATCATCTCCCTACCATCTCTTGACAGGAGCAGACTTGTTTCAGGTTCATTAGGCGCCGGAGCTCCGCGCTGCAGAGCCCTGCAGACAGATTTGGGCGCAGTACCCAAGCGTCAAGAAAGGAAAGTCAAATCAGGTCAGGAGAGCATCATCCATGCTGGGAGCCCTTCCAAGCAAACACCCAGAGAGCTGCTGCATTAGGAGCAGACAGGCCCCAAATCCAAACTTTGGAAGAACTCCACCCACCCAGTTTAATTCTCTGCTCATGCATTCTGCAAGCATTAGTTCTGAGCGGGCTGGTGTTTTAACAGGGATAAAACAAGGTTTAGGCAGCACTCTACAGGGTACAGAGCATCACCTCCCCTGGGTACACACTGCCCAACCCAGCCAGCAGCCCCAGGACATCATCAGCCAGCCTCCAGGTGGACAGACAGCCCCTGGACAGACCCAGCAGGATCCCACCCCAGAGCAGGGAGTAGCAAGAACAACAAAATGGTTGAGCAGCTACGAAAAATATACGTCACCACAATCCATCAGAGAAACAAGGGGGTTACCAGTCCTTTTCATTAAAAGCAGGATCCTGGGATTATCAGCCAGTGAGGGCGCGCAACCAAAGCAACTTATGCTCACAGCTATTCTACCTAGGGAACACAATAATACGATTTAGTAGGTATTTTGCCTTGCATTATACTGCACACTCACAGGATGCCAAAGTGTGACGAGCCTGCATAGGGGTGTTCTCCACCTCTGTGTGCTTGGCTTTCCACCTCTATAAAATACCCGGGTGAAGCCATGCACTGGAAAGAGATTCTGATAAGCTCCCCTGGAACAGATACGCTTAAGCGACAGGGGAAAAAAGAATACCACAGTGCCTGCGCCCACCTGTAAGATTTACTCCCATATATTTGCCTGAGAAGGCAAGCTCGCAGGAGTGACCCTTCAGGGAGAATAACACCGATGTGGCATGGTAGGAGGTTTTAACATGTCTTGCTTT
>NW_010390354.1:419-5355 GCF_000710305.1 Buceros rhinoceros silvestris | reverse complement strand
ATTCCTGCCTTCAGGTTGCATAAATGTTGGTAGATCTCAAGTTCAGGATTTGAAATGTTCCCCACCCCGTCTGACTCCAACCTATTTATTTATTTTTAAAGAGAGATTGGGAAGACATGGTTCCTTGGCTTCTATTTCCATAACCAATATCAGTTAAACTCCCCCCACCCTACCTGTTTTTGCATGACTAGTGACTTCTTGATTTGGAAGAAGTAATTTTAAGCATAAAGAGGCCCTGGCATCAGGAAGGTGCTTTGCTACCTTGCCTGTGAGAACGGGTTGTACTTCAAAGCCACTAGCAACAAGTTTCTAGCTTGTTCCCCTGCGCAGAGATCACCAGCCAACATCTCATTAGAACAGCTTTGCTTGATTTCTGACATTCTTAAACTACGGCTGTGGTTACTTTGGAAGAAGAGGCCTTTCTCTCAAGGACACCTTAACCCAGCTGCCCTCAAGAGCAATGGAAAGCAGCATCCCTTTTGAGAGGGACCAGGACCGCCGCGATCCTCTGCAGCAGAACACTAGCACCAAGACTTCCCTGCTCAGAACGTTCTCATGCATGAACACAAAAAAATATCATCAGCTCTACATAAATTCCTTTGCTGAAGCCAGCAGAAAAACGTCCATGGAATTAAGGCAGATGAGAGCCTTCCCTTGCTTGGGCTTATCCCAACACCACACGCACTAAAGAGAGAAACAGAGCTAAGGAAAAGATGAAATACTTCCTTGCTGTCTCCTGCTGCTGTCCAAGCAACAGGACCCAGCACTCGAGAGCATCCCCTGGTATTCTTTATATTCAGAAAGCTCTTGCTGGAGCACAAAGCCGCCCTGAAGACAGATGCTTTCGCAGTCTCTAGTGTTTTGTGTGTGCCATGAGGACACTGGGCATGTGACTCGTGTGTTAAAACTTTCTGGCTCGCCAGTCTAAGTTCAGATTCTTTCCCTGCAAAACACACTGCATGATCTCATCTGCAAGCAATCAGCCTGAGAAATCAGCTTGTTAAAGGAAGCTTCTAGGAAAGGAGAGATGTCTCGGGAGAATTTGGGGGCCTATATAATTTTAACCAGTTTGTTAAACCCCAGCTGCTCTTCTCCCCATTGGGGTCACACAACCAAGAAACCGTTTCTCCTCCCACACGGCTCCAGACAGCAGGACAGTTTGCCAGCACCTAACTGGAGCACCACGCTTTCACTCTCCTGAAAGCTCTCACATTTTCATGCACACTCATTTGAAGCAGGCACTGACAGAGTGCAAGAACAAACTCAGAGCTGCAAGTTGAGTAGCACCCGGAAAAGCAATCCATTAAACCTGCAACGGTGGTGACCTGAATGCAGAAGACACAACATTTTCTTCAGCTCAGGATATGTATTTCAGCGTTTCCCCACAACTCTCACTTGGGCTCTACACAGGCACCTAAAGAGAGGACAACCAGTATGGCAGGAGCTCTGCGGAGGAGTAAGGGGACAACCAACCAGCTCCCTGGAAAGACAGCTTTACCCTGCCATTGTTTGAAGTGATGTAACAGAATTTTACTAAGTTCTTGGTGATGCTGCGGGAGCACCCGGAAGCCCTACGCTCCCCCCTCCCCATGCTGCACCCCCACAAGACCAGATCTTTTCCTTCCCAGTGAAAACCCTGGGGAAGCACAAGCACTGCAGAGCGCAGGAATTGAACTGGGGGGTTGATTCCCTCCTGACCCTCGCAGTTCATCTCTCCAGGGCTGGCTGCACCTCGTTCCTTTAGGAGGAGCACTGCAGGGAGCCAGACAAGAAGCACCACTCTTGCACCTGCAAACTCTGCCACATTCGCGTGCCCTGAGCTTGCAGAAGGACCCCGACCCTGGCCCCTGAAGGGGAGGCAGGGAGGGTCAGCTCACCATTCTGCCTTTCTTCCGTGCAGGCTGCCGCAGCCTGCATTAGCTGCTCTCAGCAGCATCTCCCTGGCAACCCTTTCTTAGCTGCCCCTAGTTGGCCATTCAAGCGGTTGAAAGACTTAAAATTCTTGCATAGAAATCGCTGTTTAAACGTTCAACACAGAACACAGGAGGGGAAAAAAAAAAGCTAGTCTGTGTCTAACAAAAGAGCTGGGGAGGACTGCACCGCTGGCTCTTCCCAGCAGTGGGTTATTCCAAGCGAAGCGATTATTCACCACTTCCAGCACCTATTTTCAGTTCAACTTGCAAAAGTAACTGTTACGAAACAAACAGAAGGAAGCAAAGATCAAAGTGGAAAGGCAACACACATTTATCACCATAACCACGGTGGGTTCTCCCTCGGTGTGTATCTTTACTAAAGCTCCTTCCTAGGGAAGTGCACTTACACCTCAGCCCATGGCTCTTGAACCCACTACGAGAATCACTGAGAGGGACTTTGCCCGGTACAATGCAGGATGACAGAGTCATGGTGAAACTGTTTTGGTCAGCTTCTAGCTCCAAATACAACTCTGAACCTCACAGCAGTTCCAAATACCGTCCTAAAGAAGCTTTTTGCTCTGTCTTTAAGAAAAAAGAAACACATAGCTCTGACTGCAAACATTCATGCTAAACAAAATGTTATGAGGAAAAAAGTCTCCTTCAAGCTTTTTACTCCCTAGGCAAGTTCCTAGTTTTACTAGATTAAGAGCAGACACCCCCAAAAATATCTGCTACTGAAATCAAGGTACGGGACAGGATGACCACCCCTGAATCCCTGGACAACCACATTTCACAAAATCCAAAGCATAAAGGGGGGACAATATTGAAAGGCTCAGCTGCTACCTCCTATGGTGCAGCTTCTCAACTAAATCACGAAGGGAAAGAAGGAAAATGAGACTTTCCAGCTCAAGTTCCAACTCCTTTTTAAAAATCGGTTTATAACCACTAAAATAAACACAGTAAGAACAACCGTGCAGTAACTGGGAACCTGCAAAAACAGCTGCAGCATCAGAGCAGCTCACGCAACACCTGGCAAATGCCAGCAGATACGAACAGCCCAAGGGGACAGCAGGACATCTGGGGAATGACAGCGTGAATTTCACCCACGGGCTCATTGAGAAACCACCTAAAATTGATCCAGCCAGAGCATGCCAGGCAGAAGCAGCTCTTCTGGGCTGTTCACCACTCTGGTGGGCATTTGCTCCCTCTCAGATCTGCCTCTGTCCCAAATTATTCTCTCCTCCCGCACGCCCAGGACTCTCCCACACCCCTGACTGCCCCGAGCTGTCTCAGCCCAGCCCAGAGCACCCCAGCACGCCTGGCTGACTCGGGGAGACATTCAGAGTGCTGCTGTGCCACCCCCAAGGACACCACCTGGGTGGAGGTGCTGCTCTCCGTGCTGCTCTCCCAATCACAGGGGCTCTACACTATTACTCTGCTACCCAAACGCCTTCTCATGGACATTGCAGGTCCCTCCAGGGCACAGATCTCCCCGTGCAGACCAGCTCCCCAGCAAACAGCCACCCCAAATGGAAGGAAGTACAAGCAGAGTACTCCGAGACTCTGCTTCTTGAATATTTCAACTGTTTTGAAGACACTCGAAGACACCTTCAGAAGAGCAGCAACCACATTGGACAGTGTAGAACTGCAGCAGCAAGTAGGACCTCTAAAGAAAAGCCCCCCAGGGTCCTACTGCTGTTTCACCTTTGGGCTGCAGCCAAGACAACCCCCCAGTATTTGGACACTCTGGAGATTTTCTGACACTTCCTCCTCAGTGACTATTTAGACGATCCAGTTCTTCACTCAGTGTTATCCAAGGATCCACCTCGAGCCTCAGACATGCTCTGAACATCCTCCTTTGCTGTAAAGTTGACAGTTTTCAATTACAGCCAGTTCTAGCTGTTCTTGGCTCTCCCACCCTCACCTCAGACCTGTGCTCTCCACGGCCGGGCTTCTCACCGTGCACAAAAGCCAGGCTCAGAAAAGACACAATAAAATCCTTCCTGGAGAGTGAACTGAATATGAAAGGTGAAAGCTCCTGGGAAAGATAAGGAGCCAGCTCTGGGCGAGGAGGCTGGTGCCCTGCGCAGTTCCCACGGGAGACAATGACAGGGAGTCTCAGGGTCTTGTGTGGACCACTCCTGAAAGGTTGAGATGCTACAGCTTCCAAACTGAAGCCTATGACTGTCAGAAGGCCAGAGAGCAGCTGCTAGCAGCAAAAGAAAGGTCCCACCCCCTGACACCTCTCCAGGGGACACCCACACACCTGGGTCACAGAGTTACACCTGCTGAAAGTACAGTTACTTTCCTCAATTATACACCAGAGGCCAGAGCCGCCGGCTGAGCATGCACAACGCGCTTCTCTGGATTTGCACAGCCCACGTTACCCGGACAATCAGACTACACGGACATGGGAGCCTTTCTCATGGCACTGTCCGAGAGCGGCCGGAACGGCGCAGGGAGAGCAGCGAGGCCTCTCTGCCCACACATGCCACCGCTGCTGCCTCCACAACTGCTGCTATGTGTCTTTTAAATAACTTTTTTCTTTTCAATGGAGTCAGTTGAAGAGAAAAAGAAGAGCTCGGCATTTTAAACCGAAGCGCTTAAAAACGTGGGTTCTCTCTCAACCTCAAAAGAAGTGAAACGAAATCTCAGTCACTTCCTCATAACATCTTCCATTTCTGTCTCCAACAAAGCAAAGCACCCTGAGCTCCACTTGCTCACTTTCTTTTTTCCCCTTCCTCCTTGGCTCACAAGATTCCACCAGAGAAGCAGACACAGAACAGTCCCAGCCTCTCATCTCTTTTCCCAATTTTGCCCCCCATCCCACCCCATTAAAGGGCATTTAGAAGCCAGACAAAGGAAAGAAACAGTCAGCATATCCAGCACAAAAGGGGAAAAGCAACACGGAAAACGGAATTTAACTACTATCAATCAGAAACGGACAAGAAGTTTAACAGCAAAGTTTTCCTAGAGGTCTGCTTACAAAAAAAAAAAAATTATTTCCTTCATAAAGGGAAAGA
>NW_010390354.1:0-262 GCF_000710305.1 Buceros rhinoceros silvestris | reverse complement strand
CCAGACTATCCCTCCAGCTTGCGAGGGAAAAGCGGATCGCAAGACCTGAGCACAGCCACCGCCACGGTTCCACACCGCAGCAGCGGCGCGCTCCCTCCTGCCCGCTCACCCCTACCTGGTGCAGCCCCAGCAGCTGCTGACGGAACCGGCCCGAAAGCGGATCCAGCTGCGGGGAGGAAGATGAGCGACACGGCGGCCCGGGGTGCTCGCAGCTGGCCGCGGTCCCCGCTCTGACCGCGCTGCCCCGGCAGCGGGCAGGGAC
>NW_010390353.1:36675-47271 GCF_000710305.1 Buceros rhinoceros silvestris | reverse complement strand
GTCAGAGGCGACGGGAGGGTGCTGCGGGCTGCTGGGGCGACTCCGGCCCCGGCTTCAGCTTCCCTTGCTCTGGTTTTTACCTCCGATTCCTACAGAGCAATTCTTAATTGGTGGAACCACGGTCCATCAAAGGAAGAGTTCGGTGCCCCTTGTGAGAAGGAAAGTACCATAAGAAACCTCGAGTCTGCTGGGAACACGTGCGTTTGCCTGTTACGCTAGTGTTTCTGCTCCTTAAATACGGTGAGCCATTGGAAATCAGATGACTAAAGCAAAATTTCAGGCAGGCCTTTAGCTACTATGTTGTGGAAACTGTAGTAATGTCAGTGTTTGGGTAAATGAACACAAGAATTAGGGGGGAAAAAAAATAAACCCAGCTTAGAAGAATTCATCAATGTTGTGGAAACTGTAGTAATGTCAGTGTTTGGGTAAATGAACACAAGAATTAGGGGGGAAAAAAAAATAAACCCAGCTTAGAAGAATTCATCAATGTCAGCTTAAAAATAACCCAAGCTGGTCGGTATTTAATTTGCGTGGCTCAATTTGTGCCTCACCATGTGCTCAAAGATGCTCTGTTTAGCAGCCAACTTTTTACTTTTGCTTGATTAAAACAACAACACGAGGAGCAATGTTTTAAAGAAAACTATGTATTAGAACAGCACATGCACCAGCACTGCTAGAGCCTCCACACACACTCTAGGATACTCTTGGTGAACCACAGCTGTTGCCTGTTCCTTAACACCTCCCCATCTCACAAGCTGACCCGGCCAGTATCGCAGCGAAGTCTGCCACTGGACTCGAGAAGTAGCTTTCACTTGGGCCACCTTCAGGGGGGTTTAACTGCTAATGCAGAAGATGTGAATAACACAGAGATGCAAATGAGACTCTAGAGGGGTTATGAATTTCAGCCATTAATCTCAAACCAGTCAAAGGGGTAAATGCTGTTAAGGATTCAACCAACAAAAAAAGTTTTTGGGTACCATCCCAGACGCTTCTTCACAAAGTATTCGTGAATGTTACTACCCAAGAGGAAAGCACAGAGAGCAACTGCTGCTAAAATGCCCACACACCACAGCAGCGTCAGATAAAGTATTAGGCACAAAAATTAGGATATAGATAATCCCACATGGTAAGTTACTGTGGTTTAATAAGTTGCTGCTCATCAGCCGAGTTTCCATAACTGCTCTTGCACACGCTCTCAGATTGTAACAATGGCAAGCAGAATGTGTTAGACTAAAATACCTTTGTTTCACTTCAAACACGCCAGAGCTGAGAAGAGCACACGCAGTCAGCTACCTCATTATACCGTTGCAACTCAATAGCCTGTGACAGTCAGTACAATCTTAAATCATGAGTTTTTAAAGTTCTGAACTGGAGGACACATACTGGAAATAAAGGAGTCACTCTGAATATGCCAGCTCATCCTGGATTCAAGAGCCAAGTTTTCAGTTGTCACTACTAACCTTTTTTTAGTTCTACCATTTTTATTATCTTTCTGATGACCATTTACTGAGCATCGAGGAAATTGCTGCTCTTCCCACTGAAAACAAGGGAGTGGTTTCCACAGGTCTGCACCTTTTACTTGTTAATTTTATCTTATTAAGTTGATCATCGCAGTAGCATTGCTGATGCAATCATGTTTGATGGTGGGGAAAAAGCATCACTCAATGCACAAATATAAAAAATTGGTTTAAAAATGGGTCTTTTTGTAGTCTCACTTCTAGGCCAGAACACAGAATTGCATTAGGCTACTGAGGTCCCTACATAGCTCATGACTGTAGGTACCTCAGAACCAGATCTGTAACCACTCACACACTGAGAAGAAAGAAACCAAATTTAACTTACCTGTGTCCTGGAGTTCACTAACCGGTGGTCCACAAAAATTCATGAGTATGAAAGACTGTGTGTCATCAACTCTTCTTTTAGCTTCTTCCCTCTGGAAGAAAGCAGTTGCAACCGCTGCCTTTTCTGAGCAACCCAATCGCTTACCACTGCCTCCAACAACGAAGGCCAGGGGAGATGTTCTCGATTCAGATCAGGCCAGACTACAGCCACTGGTGAAACTACATACTGTAGTTCAGTCTCAGTTTGAATCTGCAAAGCTGTTAACCATGCAAACTAAGTTCAGGTGCTTCCAGCCCTAAATAGCAGCCGAGGCTTTTTTCCCAATTGCAGTCTTAGCTGTAGGTGAGGTGAAGGTTGTGGGGGAAGGAGACTAGATAGGTTTGAGTTTTTTCTTCTGGGTTTTTTTCTTGGAACAACTTTTGGACACTAGACCCTTAAAATGATCTGGGCAGATAAAAGCATGGGGCAACTCATTATATCTTCCTCACCATCATTTTCAATAGTTCAGTGTATTTCTGTAGGAGAGAAATAGTAATAACCTTTCCTGGGTGTTTGATGGAAACATGCTGTAAAGATAAAGGACTAACGCTAAGGAGCTAGGGATTGTGCTGTTAGTCCTCAGCTACCTCCCTGTCAGTCTGTCTCAGACTGCATCTTTGCTGCAGGGAAGTTTCCCTGGTCAGCAGTCGCTCTGCCTCTCCACGCACCAGTTTCTTTCTGAAGGAAACCAGGCAGGCCAGAAGACAATGCACATCAGCCGTCACTCCAGCACACCCTCAGGTGGCAAGCAGGCTGCTTATCTAGGGACCAAGACTTGCAGGTGCAGCTGATCCAAGTTTTGTTTTTTCCTCTCCTTTTGCAGAACACCACTACCTTTTTTTTTTTTTCCTTCTTTTTAGGTGTCAGTGTTAGGGAAAAAGGTGGTTCAAGCCTGGTATTGGAATCCTACCAAGCATGTTGCTGCTCTGCTTTAGATGATGGGCCCACTAGCCAGTACATTTATAACTTGGAGTATTCAGCTGGTGAGCTGTTATCACTGCTAGAGAAAACTGACTTCTGACAAATCAACAGTCCTTTGCACACTTTCCCCAAACAGCATTTTTTTCAAATGAAAACCAGCTTTTCCTCAGACTTCTTACTAGGCACGACCTCATATTTTAATAGTTTCTTTTCAATTGTCCTCATGAAGCCACCAGTGCTGTGAATTTGTTTTCTAGGCTTATATATCTTTTACTGACTACCACAACTCACTGTAGACCAGCTAGACTGGAAACAGAAGAGACATATTCTGGAAAAAAAAAATCTCACCCAGGAGGATCTATAAACATAAATGGTTATCATGTCAACATGAGAATGCCTGTGTCACCACTGACATAGTACTGACATTTCACAGAAAGACCCTTTTCTGCTACAAGTTCCTCTTTTTTTTTTTCAAATCAGTTTTTTCTACTGTACTTTTTCTCCTGTACCTGAGTACATATCCACAAATATTTTATGCAGTTATTTAATGCACTTAGGTCAGCAAGCAGTGCCTGAGGGGCTGAAAAGAACTCGCCATTCATTTGCTTGAATGGTTCTTGCATGCATCCATCCTCACCAGCCAGATCCTACTTTTTAAGTCACACGTTTTAAAAGCAAGTAGCACAGGGGTTTTTAAGCCCTGCTTGTCATGCTGAAAAGCTGCGAGAAGGAAGGAGCCAGCTTCTATCATTGACAAAAAAACCCCCCAGAAGTAAACAGTTCAGCTCTAAGCAGCAGCATGACAGTTGCACATTTGCCATAATTAGTAATTACAGTGAAATCCTGGTCCCAATTCGATCGATGACAAAATCCTCACTGATCTGCACATAGCTGGGGTTTTGCTCCTAGAAGCTAATGATTCTAGCTCTCATGCACCAAAGCAAATTGTTCCAAGGCTTCAGCCACTTTACTGCCCCCAACTGCTCTTTCCATCCCTTTGCCAGAAATAAAATTTTCCTATAACAGAGTCAGCAGAATTAATGATATACCTTCACCTCAGCCACTGCATTTTGCAGCCAGGTGTTAGGACACAGTGAGGCAAACTCACCTAGCTGCTCCTGATCCAGATTAAGTGGTAGCTGACCCATTTGTGATGCACTTGCACCCACTCCTGCTTCTCTTCTGTTGATTTCAGTTTCTGCCTTACCATTTTCCTGTTCAGATTTGCAATCTTACTGTTTTAGGGGCTCTTTTCTTTCTCTTAAGAAACACAAAACTTAGGGTGATACATTAAGGTTTTGCTGGGGATGGTGCTGTGTAGAAAGCAGCCTGTACCAGAGGACCACAGATAAGTTGTCAGAGGTGTGTGTCACCTCCCGGTTCTCCCCTCTCAAACCAGTTCCAGGTAATATAACCACTTTGTTGTTGACGGAGTTTCAGACGTGCAGTAGTGTCAGGTTTTGTTTCAAAGCTTTTTTAAATCAATGAAAGATACCAGCCTTGGGGAGTTTTAGGCAGCAGATAACAAATGCAAATTGAGCTAGACTTTGCTATGGTAGAGAGTCAGTCACTTAATGAAATCTAGAGTTCTAGGTTACCTGTTGTCAAAAGAGAGAGTTAAGTGGTACCGATTGGCAGTTGTTCCCCACCCTGTGGAAGGTTGGATGAATTTCTCTGGAGAAGCCTTTCTCTCTCCAGGGACTACAGAGGGAACTGAAAGACTGGTTCAGCTCAAAACATCAAATTTGTAGGTGCCTAACCCTAGCTTGAAGGCAAACTCCAACTCTTAAAAATCAATGATCATTCCATCATTCATTTGACTAAAAGGAATGCCATTTAACTAACAGGAGTGCTGTGTCCTAAGCCACCACACATAATCTGACACAGCTGAGTAACATGGCATGGTCTGACATTCAGTGGCAGTACAGTCTGAGCAAATTGCCACCCAACTTGCCTATTATTCCTCCTTTTCTGCACCACACTAGCAAAGCATTTGTGTAGCACACAGTGAACAAGATGGGGCAACAGATGTTGCTAAATTAACTCAGAGAAACAAGAACCCAGAGTCACTCTCATTCAGATGGGTTCCCAAAGACCCCACAAACTGAACCTCTAAGGCTGAAAACAAGGGCTGCCTGCGATGGAACAACGGCCATTAAAGCCGTGCTGGGTAAGACCACACACTTTGCCTGCACTCCTCTAGGCTGTTGTACACTGTTAAGCACCTCACTCTATTCTCATCCTCCGTGCAGATCCCCGTATCTTCAGAAAAGACTAATACACTCTCTACCTTACTAGACCAATGTGACTCTAAATATGTAACGTTAATGTGCATTTTATCGCATAAGTATGCGATAAGTGTTGCGTAAGTATGTACACAAGAAGAGCAACAGTATCAGAACCCACCTGCTAGTCTCTCCTCCCTCACCAAAGCTGTCCCTTCCGGTTGCTCGACACACACGGCAAGTTACACAAAGGTTTATTTGCTCACCTGTAGTTTATCAGAAGTAACAGTTACCGTGTTTGCTAATAATGCTTTGGAAGCTTCTGTCATAGATCAGACTTCTACAAGGAATGTACTAGACCCACCACAACCAGGAGGCCAACACTACAGAAACTTCAGCTGCCAGATCCAGTAGATTTTCAGGACTGATAAATCCTAGTAAATACTCAGTGGAACAAACAGTTTCCTCAGGTAAGAAGAGCGGGAAAGGTTGCAAATATCCTAGTACAGTGATTTGAGCAATTGTACTTCCAGGTAAAACACTGATGTCTAGCCTGGCCCTTGAGGTCAGTCCTACTGAGGTTCAGCATTTCCCAGGCCAGATAGAGAGGATGCCTTTCCCCCTTCAGCCCTCCAAGACACTATTAGGTAACTTGCAGGATTCTTGATCAGAATAAATCTGCCACCGTTGCTTGCTGAAGAAACACTTCAGCCATACTTCCTGCATTGCTGTACTAGCAGGGTGCTTCCACCTCTGACAGAGGTTAGGCAGCATAGCCCCACCCATGAATTTCCAGATTGTAAGTGAGATTATAGTATAAAAAGAAAAAAGAAAAAAACCAACCCCAGTGTTTCACAGGATGATGACTGGGACATTCAGCTACAGCAACCTCCTCTCAGACCTTGACTCTTTACAAGCCAAGGATTAGTCTGGCTGTGATGAGCCTTCGGCA
This sequence comes from Buceros rhinoceros silvestris, assembly GCF_000710305.1. Classification (NCBI taxonomy): domain Eukaryota; kingdom Metazoa; phylum Chordata; class Aves; order Bucerotiformes; family Bucerotidae; genus Buceros; species Buceros rhinoceros. The sequence goes on along the minus strand of NW_010390353.1, from coordinate 41,292 downwards.
CAAAGGCCCCCACCAGTGCCTCTGCCACTTGCTGCACCAGAAGTTCTGCACTGATCCCTGTCTCGCTGCCTCCTTTGCACAGCCACAGACCTCACCCTCTGCTGTACCCTGTAACGCCACCTTTAGCCGTTCCATAGCACTTACACAAGCTATTCAGCTCAGTCCTGCTCTACTGATGATAGCAGTTTACTTCTCGCATCAGACTCTTACAAAGGCAGCTTCTGCTCCTTCATCCCCCCATTGGGCAGGAGAAAGATCTGGGTCAGCAGCTGCCAAATTGGAAGGTCATAGGTCAGGTGAGTGACTTTGGAGGAGTAGGAATGTAAGGAGTAGGACATTCTGCATTCATCATACTGCTTCTGTGAATTCAGTTTACCACCTGCAAGTTTCTTTAACAACCCTCTCTGCAAATTAAAATGGTACCTGTCCTGGGTTCTGTCACTAGCAGTGAAGCTGAAGATAACAGAAGAGAAAGTAAAGAGAAAAAAAAGTGCCAGTATTTACATACTATAAATACTTTGCCTGTGCTTTTCTCCCTCATTTGTGTTAATAATTGTTTTGTGTTACTAACTGTTTTGTGTTAGATTATTTGGCAAAAATTCTAGAGGTACCTACACACCTTTCCCTGCTCTGATGAACTGAAGCAAGTTGGAGGAGGCCTTGGTCTTCTACTAAGCAACATTCTCCATATCTGCTAATCATATATAAGCTAATCAATACTGTGTACCTTCAGTTAAATTACCACAAGCCAACATGTGGTTTGGATTCTCTTTAGCTTGGACCCAATTAGTGAGGAAGAGGGGTAAAACTCTGATTTTTGAGGCTTTTATATTATTGTTTTACATTTTTTACCCATCTTTTTTTTAAAAAAATAGAAAGTAGAACTTGTTTTTGCCACAATCTCTGGATGGTGTTTTGAAATGTTTAATTAACATACTACACAAAGCAATGTAAATCAGACTGACTTCATCTGTTTTTCAGTGGCTAAAGTAATGAAAAAAAATGTAATGGTAAGGAAAATGAGGGTTGAGATTAAAGAGGCCTTCAGTTAATGACAGGCTGAAGTTCAACTGTCATGTAATCGAAAATGTTTGAGAATGGACAATAATAAAAGTCAAGCAAAGGATGAAGCCCAGATTATTATAATGAGATATGATATGTTCTTCAGACTATTTGGAGGTTAATGTTACTTGGTTTCATATGGTTACGGGTAAGTAAGTACCATACTACTATATAGTAAAAATAATGTAACTGGATACAGTCTACTTCACAGTGACCCAAGGTTAATGGCAGTTGCTCTTAGTATATTTAAAAGATTTAAAAGAGATGTAACACCTCAGCATTACAAATCTAGTGCAATGGCACTAGAAAATGGCACCGAACAGGCTAGCATAATACTGGTGTTCTTGGTTCCATGAAAGCAGCTTCCAGTGTAATGTATGTTGGCTTTTATCTGTATAATTATACCGAATATGCCCGTGAATTCTTTCATTCCTGAATGACACCACCTTTTGAGTAATAGATCACGGGTATGCATCACTCTGATAAGGTATTACACTAATATATCATTAAAGCAACAGATGTATTAGTGTAATACATCACTGGGACAAAGCACTCTGATGATGATGTATTCCTGAAAAGATGGCACCGTACAGAGAAGACGAGGCCCAGGAGAAGGTTTTTGCTCAGTTTGATAGAATAAAAGGTATGCCTTCCTGGCACAAGAATGGGATGCTCCCTATAAAGATATGGCACCACTATTAATTGTATTCCCATTTGTACTGCTAATTTGAGGATCATATGGCTCGGAAAAAATTTACTGTGGTTGAGGAAGAGATATAATTTAAAAACATAACCTATCAGACTATTTCACAACCTTTTCCCATAATGTCTGATCTCCTTAGCCCTCCAAATGACTCATCAAAAAACTCACTGTGTTGAAAGCCTCAAGATGCCAATCGTGCTGTGGAGCATTCAGGCTATAGGAAGAGTTCAGAGAGACTGGTGATGGTACGGCCTTGCAGAGTTCACCGGAGGAATGGGTGAGACAAACAGGCAGAAGCCACTAATACTGGCCTCGGGGGCTCTTGCTGACTCGCTGCTTCTGAGAGCAGGAATACTGCCACAGCACCCATGCCAGCCAGCACAGTAGTTGGACTTAAATAGTTGCAGCTCAAGAGGCACAGACTGGCCAGTTCTGTTCCAACCTCCGTATCAGCCTGCCTCGAGACCTCCTACAGCCAACGAATCAGATTCAAGCTTAGGTAAAACCAAGGTGCTTTTTTTGGTGAGTCAAATGAAAAAATACGAACTTTGGAGATGGGTTCAGAAAGCTAAATACTAGCAGTCCAGCCAGTAGCATGTACAAAAAGACTCGCTGGATTCCGGAAGTCCCAGGCTATCTCACCAGGCAGGCAGTTCAGGGATAGACTCCCTGGCCCATTATTTCAAAGGAATTTCACATATTTATTTACAAAAGGTGCATGCTGATGTATGAAACAAAGGTGAGGACTGTGAATAATCAGTCCTCTGGAGCAGCCAGCCTTTGTGTCAGTCCATAAAATTGGTACACAGATCCCATCAAATGATAAATTAATTAATCTGAAAAATCTTTAAAATAATTGTTTAAACACAAAGCTCCAGATTACAATACCTTTAGTCATGCAGAGTTCTGCTGTATTCCTTATCCCTCCTAAGGCAAGGGAGTGTTCAGATTCAGCGATGATCACAGTTGGATCCTAAATGAAATTGATTGGAGACGCAATGGTGAGTATATTGGCCATTTTTAAGATAACTCTGATCAACTAGAATATTAAGGGGTAAGAGCCCTGGAGAAAGAAAAAAGAAGAGAAAAATAGGCATAAAGAGTGAAAATAAAAGTGGTGTAATGAAAGGAAGCAAAAAAGCTAAGAGAAGAGTTGGAATAGCAAGGATAGAAGGAAAAGGGGCAGGATTCCCCCCGCCCCAAGTTTACAATGTTGACTTCAGGATTCAGAAGTTTTACCGTATCAGTCATAGATGCACACGTGCACACAGACACACGAGCACACTTTTCAATGTATCATAGAAGCAAACGGGCCCACTGGACCTGATTTTACCATCTTATTTTGGTGGGGACACTAACACTTACACAAAGAAAACATCATGTTTTACCAGGTTAATATCATAAAGTTTTGCAGGGCCAAAATGACTGTGGAAGGGGTGTGGCAGGTGGGAATCGGGATCATGAAGCTTAGGAAAGCTTCATTCGAGCAGTATGGTATTATTTCTCTTAAAAGGTCTATTGTTTCTCTTAAAAGGTTTTAATTTTAAAATGATAAAGTGATAAGGCAGTGGTATTAAGATGAAAAAACAGCATAACAAGATCTCCCTTCCTTTCTTTCTCTATTAAGAGAGACTCATATGTGATGGGACTGTATGTTAGTGCTGTCACAATCAAGCTTACACGTTCCAGTCAGGGGAAAGTGGTTGATGTAAAATGATTAACGTGTGGTTTGTCTTCATATAATTTATCTTTAGAGTCAAATTATTATCTAATTCTTCTATTCACCAAATGCTCTCCAGCAATCTTCTATTATTTTATCAGAAATATTTGCATAAATGTTAGATAGCAAAAAATACAGGGCTGTTTTTTCTTTCTTTTTTTTTTTAATTAGGTTCATATATTTCTCACATACAAAATAGGGCACCAAATGCTCACTCCCTGTAAATGAAATTTTATAGGAACAATGCACCTATGCTGATTTACTGTAGCTGAAGATCCGTTTCACAATGTGGCATTTGATTGGTATCAGAGAAGGGGAAACAGATGCATTCATTATTTCAGTACAGTAGCAGCTAGGAGTCACAAAGAAGAATAAGCACAGTTATCCTTATTAGGCCCTGGAGGAACAAAAACCTACTTCCTGACACGCAATCCTCACCGTCTAGGATTTTGTTTTGGTTTGTGACCCACTTTCCCAAATGATGACAACCTGCTGCCATGCAAGTCTGAACAGACGCACCATGGGGGGAGATCATATGTAATATTTGGAGCCTTCCCGCTGCTTTTCTAAACAGAGGAGCATCTGTCTAAAAACTTAAGCCCCGAAGTTAACCATGCATTGTACAATTACTGAGCTCTACAAAAGAAATATTACTACAGTGTGATCATTGGTATTATACCCTGGGCAGTCTCCATGCAGGTTTGCTCTTTGCAGAAGGAATCTAGAAATAGGCAACTTCCTAGTGAACTCGTGGTTATGAGCCTGTGGTCTGCAGAACTCGGAGAGAACTAAGGGATCTGCAAAAGGCTATTAAAAGAATTAAAAAGAAATTAAAAGAAGCAAACTTATTCTAGGAAGGTTAAATTTGCCATACATCTGCACTGGAAATGGAAAAGGATGGAAAAGCGCTGATTTATGTGAGATATAGCTTTACAATCGTATATCCATCCTAAATATTTCTCTGAGCAGTTTCTTCTGTTTATTATTTGTCTTCTATCCAATACCCTATGCTTTTATTTCAGCTGGAAACCGAGACTGCTTTAAAGTTTTTTTAACATAGAAACAAATTATGCAGTAAGTCTTCGTGGAACCTGTCACAACTCTTTCCTTGAATTCCAGGATGGCCAGGAAT